>NC_092336.1:643069375-643381250 GCF_046630445.1 Rutidosis leptorrhynchoides
ATTTTATAGAGATGGAAGAAATGGAAGCGGGATTATCACCTTCATCAACCGAAGGAAATACCGAGACCGAAGTGGAGGAAGGTGAATATGATCCCATTAACATGGACAAATATATTGCAAATTACCAACGAACATTTGCGACTGTTGATGACCCCGAATTTGAAGCAAGTGAACAATATTACGAACGACGAAGGCAAGACGAGTAATGTATAATGGGTGATGGCAATGCCGAAGCTCGATATACTTTGCTCGTAATACATTATCGGGTGATGGCCATGCCGAAGCTTGAATAATGTATTAACTTTTGTATACTTATAGTTGTAACTTGTATCGTTCAAATAAATGTATTGTTATTGTTATTTATATTATTTATAGTGGTTAATCATTTAAATAAAAACGTTGTTATTTATATTATTTATAGTGTTAAGCGTTATAAATTATATTGATTATATTATTGTTGTTCAAAAGTTATAAAAATCGAACCGCTAAAAATATAACAGGTAAAAATCAAAATCCGACAAAGATCTTAGTCCGAAAAAAATCCGGTCGAGATCCGAAAAAAAACCGACTCCGAGAACCGGATCCGGAACCGGATTTGGAAAAATCCAGATTTTTTTTTGTCCGGTTTTTTCAAATCCGGATCCGGTTTTTGTGCATCTATACATCAACCATCTACCAGATGGTTTGGCGGTCGGTATCAATCGCCGATTTCAATCGCCGGTTACATCTCTACCGCTTAATCTCTCTTATATGGTATTCTGCTCATCGATGGTTATAACAATAACTTTATTTCTAAAAAATAAAAAACAGTATCAACTCAAAATAAACATCACAAGTCGCAAAGTGTATCATTGTGCATCACAGATTTACCACGATGTAAAAAACGTTTTCTACATCATTTTAACATCACAATAATCTGATGAACTTCTTCTGATGATGAAGTACTAGCATTGCATCTGAGAAATTTGTGTCAAAAAGTTATAAATTTAGCCATAAAGATCAAGCCCATAAACCACAAACTAACGAAACTAGCGGAGACCTCCAAGACCGCCGATTGCAAGTTCATGATTTATTTTCTTCATGATCAACAGATGCTTTAGTTGGTTGGTCTGGTGTGATGACACGCCCACTCAAAGGATCGACAGGACGTGTGTCACGTGTCCCACCTTTGCGTCCCATTGCAACCATGGGTGGTGGTGGTAGCAACCCTGCTCTGAACAGAATACGTTGCACTGGATCTGAGGGTTGTGCACCAACTGATAGCCAGTATCTGTAAAACAACACAATTCATAGTTACAACCCCCATATTCATTGCCAACACAAGATCCTTCTGTTTTCAGTTTTCTTTATTCTTGTTTATCAACTTTTATTATGCAAATATTACTATATTAAATGTATTGGAGATGAAGTTTAGCCTCGGAAACCATCATCAACTAGATAGTGTATATATATATATATATATATATATATATATATATATATATATATATATATATATATATATAATGTGAAGCTAAATGTGAATGGCTAGACTAAGTCTAAAGTAGACAACCAAGTTTCTTACATGGATTATCAACAATGATTACAGTCAACTTGATTGTTCATTTCATCATTTGTAACATAACCGTGTTTATACTTCTCCAACCACCTTTCAACCCTAATTATTTAAACAAACGAGGAATCACTTTGGTTATACCCATATATAATATATTCATACCTATCTAATATCTAATATATTCTAATACATATTACATTTAACATTTTTATTATAGCCCCGTACATCGTATATAACTGATTTTACATTCTATCAATTTATACATCCCACATATGCATAATATTATATAATTAACTCGTAGTTATCTACCATATTTGTATTGCACTCTCTCATACATACATATTATATTTGTATTAATCTCTCTACCCTCGGGTAGATATATGTTTCTCTACATCTCACCTGGCCATGCCCGCCAATCCCGCCAATGGCCAGATCGGGTATTGTTGTTGAAGAGCAAGTTTGGTCTTCTAAAAAGGAATAAATAAAAGTTCACATAAAAGGTAATATCGCTTACTACAGCAAAGGAGAAAAATGGCATTGTTCCACTATAAACCATCTGTTTAGGGATCAACCCTAAAGGGAGAATTAAAAATTCAACAGGGAAACAAATTAATATGAACCTTTACAAGTCCATGTTACTTAATTCACGATGTTGAAAAAGATGTGCAAATATCAACTACCATATCCATCAGGCAAGCCTATCATGAAAGTCCACTGACATGCAATTTAAATTCTGGTATCTAACTCAAAGCGTTGACTAAAACAATATCACATGACAAGCAAATGAATCGAAAAAAGGTGTATAGAAAACTTACTTCACCCGGTCGAAATTGAGCCCCATTCGCTTACCACCATCTTGAACTGTATTAATCAAAAAATTGACGATGATTTACAACCATATATCTTATTCTTAACAACTATATAATAGGAATTACAACCGAACATACTTGGTCGATGCTTAAATGTACACATCAAAAGTAATTAACTTTTGTATTATCATTCAGTATCACACAATCATTTTCAAAGTGCACATCCAAAACCTCCTTTAGTAGGTCACAGTCAAATTTAAACGAGTATAGAATCAAATCATAATCATTATTTAGGACGACAGCTCACAATTCACACTCTTACACTGTCTACTTGAAAAACTCTAAATTGATTTAAATGAGAGTTAGTTTTTTTTTTTTTCAAAAGCAAAATATATATTATATAGCAAGAACAGATTACAAAGAATATAAAGGGCAGCTAGACAACCCTAGCCTAAACCCAAAACAAAAACCATAGAATTACATTTACATCAACTAACAAAAACATCCCAAACTAACAAAACAATTCAAATCAGCAACTACCATACACACCACATCCTTAAAAAAAGTTGTCCCATCTCTCATGATACGCTACACTTAGGATATTCTTCTAAATTCTAATCATATCAGCTGTCCATATTGAAGACAACTATCTGCCCATTTTAACCCCCACAGAGTAAGCTTTATTAATAATTGCTAGAGCAATAACTACCATATATACCAATCAATTAAGTTTAATCAACAATCTGTACACAGTAATTGGAGCTAAAGTTTCAACATTTATATGGGATGTTTAGATTCCATCCAAGGTACCTGGCAAAGGATTATAGTAACCCAAAACTTCGATATGTTTGCCATCTCTTGGGGATCTACTATCTGCTGCCATTACTCTGTAAAACGGCCGGTTTCTGCATCCCAGTCGAGCCAGTCTCAATCGAACCACCATTTTTTTGTTCTGTCAGTTAAGGAAAAAGGTAGCAATTACAATAGCATTATTGTAAGCATATTAGCTACACCAGCAACTTTATGCAGTATCAATACTACAATTTTATATCAAAATTAGCTACATCAGAACATAAACACGCAAAAAATAAATAAAATATATATTAATGAGGTCAATAGTAAATGTCAAATACTTAGTAGCACACAAAAATGGACCAGAATGTTCATATCCCGAAATGACCAGCAACGACATTATTTTATTTTGTGCTTCATGGCAGCAAACACCATTTTAATTCTTCAAAGGCATATAATATAAATATAAATCGATTTAACAAGAAACAAAAACCGGAAATAGAAGATGACTATGTTTGATAAATTAATGGATTAGCATACATGCTGGAAGCGGCTAAAATTAGCTTAGTAGTACGTTACCTGTAGAGCTAGAAGACGAATTAAGAAGCAGCTTTGTGTTGAAGAGGAGACTCGTCGATGAACAATAATATATCAGTTATTGGATGTATTTTGTGATTTAGGGTTTTTTAATTTTGATGGATCGATTACACAAAATTTGTGGCACCGGGTCGGGCTTTTTCCTTACCTGTTGTTATAAGATTGGATGGGTCCGGGTAGGTGTAATAAACATCATTTAAACCAAAGTTTTTTTTTTTTTGTTTTTTTTTTTTTGTTTTTTTTATAACCTGAGTATCCAACTTTTTGAACCGACTAATCCCAGAGCGACTACCCGCTTTGCGAACAGTCCAGAGTCATTGCAGGTGAACCTCCGTTGCCATGAAGGAGAATAACTTTGGTAGAAGCAAGGAATCGAACCCTTGACCGTAATTTTACTTGTTTATAGGAGATAATAAGAAAGGAATACCTGAAGTCTTTTATTTATGGGAGATAATAATTTCACAATTAATTTTACGTGTTTCATCCTAATTTTATGGTTTTTTTAAAGAATACTCCTTGAAAAATTACAACAAAAAAACTTTAAGTATTGTTTACAAACCTATCATTAAAGGCATTTTACTAAATTTTAGTGAAACAAGTAAAAAGTGAAGTTAGAAATATCAATTCCCTTTATTTATTTTGACAAAGCAGCTTTCATTATATATCAATATATTTTAATATTTTATATTCTCTTAGAAATACAAATCCCATTACTTACTAATTATATATATTCAAATTGGAAAGTCCCGAGTCTATGCTCGTGTAACACATGGTTGCTTCGGGTTAATTGGCTCGACTCGATTTTATTATTTAAAACATTTTATGAACTGAACCTAATTTTTTCAAACATTGATATTATATATATATAGTGGTAGGATCAAGAGGGAAGTAACCAATCGGGGGAAGCGGGGGGAAGCAAATTTATTTTTTTTTCGTTTTTTGAAAAAACTTTGTTCACGAACATTATAGATTGGATGAAAATATGAACATTTAATAAAGACACTTTGTGATAAATATTTTTATTTTGGCTGGAAAACGTTCGAAGAAGTAATATATGACAATTATTGTGTTTTTTAAGCGTATGTTGAGGTTTTAGACATTAGGGTTTATAGGGTTTAGATATTAGGGTTTAGAAAATTAGGGTTTAGGGTTTAGATTTAGGATTTAGATTGAGTTTTTAACACTAACGGTTTAGAATTTAGGGTTTAGGGTTTGGTGAACAAAGTTTTTTCAGAAAACGAATTTTTTTTTTTTTTTTTGCTTCCCCCCGCTTTCTCCCGATTGGTTACTCTCCCATTGATCATGCCCCATATATATATATATATATATATATATATATATATATATATATATATATATATATATATATATATATATATATATATATATATATATATATATATATATATAGCCAAAAGTTCAAAAGAGAACCATAAAAAATGCGAGAACTGCGAGAACTATTGATTTATAAAGATTTTCACATGTAACTAGATTGAATCACACATAAACTTTGATGAAGAGTATGAATGAACAACATAGAATAGTTGAAAAACACTTATATTTTACCTATATAATTAAATATATAAGTTCTCGTTCACATGTAAATATTTGTTTCCGAACATGTGAACAGTTTCATATAATTAACAATTTAACATGTAATTTGAGCTAATGAACATATGTTTGTTAATGATATGTGCATTAATTAATATTTGCATGTAATTTATTGCATTGAAACACATAAAAACTATTAAATTAAATAATTCTCTCAGTTCTCACATTTTTAGTGGTTCTCGTTTGAACCTGCCCCTATATTATATATATATATATATATATATATAATCAAGAAAGAAGTACTTTTATTGGAAAAAGGGGGAAGTAAAATTTAATTTTTTATTTTGTTGTTTCTTTCAAAAAAAAAAATTCCAACAATAAGAGCACACGAAAATATGAACATTTAAAAAAGACACTTTGTGATAAATGTTATTATTTTGGCGGGAAAACGAACGAAGAAAAAACTGATAACATGCAGCATGCGTAATATTATTCCTGAATGTTATTCTTCGAGCGTTTTTTCCCATCATATGTGAAGTTTTTTTCAAGATCTAGCCCTATTTAGAGTTTAGGGTTTAGGGTTTAGGGCTTAGGGTTTAGTCCTAAACTCAAAACCCTAAACGCTAAACCCTAAATCCTAAATTCTAAACCCTAAACTCTAAACCGTTCGTGTTAAAAGTTCAATCTAAAACCTAATTTCTAAACCCTAAACCCTAATTCTAAACCCAAAACCCTAATTTCTAAACCCTAATAGCTAAACCCTAATTTTTTAACCCCTAATTTTTAAACCCCAAAAAACAAAGTCAGAAGCAAAACATTCATTGCACTGAATGTTATTATTTATTTCTCCGAGCGTTTGCCCGCCAAAATAATAATATTCATCACGAAGTGTCTTTTTTAAATCTTCATATTTTCATGAGATCTTGATGGCTAGAAAAAAAAATTCAAGAAAACGAAAAAAAATTACTTCCCCCTAAAAAGTGCTTCCCTATTGATTATATATATATATATATATATATATATATATATATATATATATATATATATATATATATATATATATATATATATATATATATATATATATATATCTTTGTAAATTAGAAGTTCTCGCATTTTTTGTGGTTCTCGTTTGAACTTTTGGCAAAGCGACGGTCAGCTCAGTCAGAGCGGAAGCGGTCAGACAAGGTTATCGTCAGACAATGTAGTGCAAGCAACGGGTAGCGCTTGCCATATGAAGAAGGCGACTACAATGGGAGATGAAGGCGACGTGGGCTTGCCATATAGATGTAGCGCTTATATATATATATATATATATATATATATATATATATATATATATATATATATATATATATATATATATATATATATATATATATATATATATATATATATATATATTTAAATTAGAAATTTTCGAGTCTAGGCTCGGGTAACACATGGTTGCTTCGGGCTGGTTGGCTAGGCTCAATTTTACTAATCAAAACATCACATCAACCGAACCTAATTTTTTTTAATTTGATAAGTTATTCAAATTGGATAGTCCCGAGCCTAAGTTCGGGTGACACATGGTTGATTTGGGTTGGTAGGCTAGGCTCGGTTTTATTATTCACATCAGTCGAACCAATTTTTTTTTTTAATTTATAAGTTACAATTTGCCCCTCCCACTTTTTTACGGTTTAAATCGTTACTATTTTTTCTCTTTTTAAGTCCTCGTCAAATTTTCAGTTTCAGCCATCCGTTATCTTTTGACTGCATTTAGCTACCATTTTTTTTTGAAAACTTTTTACATTTTTAACTGCCTTTTTAACAACTTTTTCTGCAATTATTTACGATTGTTTTACAAACTTTTTAACGACTTTTCAACATTTTTTATAATTTTTTAACCTTTTTTATCTTTACTCGCATAATATCATATACAGAGTATGTAAATAGTTCGTATACAATCAAAAGAAAAAATCGAATACGACATTACATTTTGTTTACAACTGTTTCGTATGTTAAGACGAATTATTGTGTTTTTGGTAATATTAAGCTCATTAACTTAAAATATTTTTATTAAAAATAATACGGAGTAATAATATTAAATTTTTCCCTCCCTAAACAGTAAACGGGTGTCGCCGCAATGCGCGGCTGACACCTGCTTGTTAAAACTCAAATACAAATATACAAATAAACACTTATTTCATAATTAAAAAACAAATTGTAACATTTGTGTACTTTTTTAGACACACGTACACACAAATTTCAAGCGTCGTCTATGTATGATGTTGTTCTTAGTTGTTTACTTTGTCCTCTTTAGGCTTTTAATATATATTGGCGGTATTATGAATAAAGATGACCATACACGTAATCGGTGAATAATTTATGTTGTTTACTTTTTTGACCAAACAAAGAATCAGAATGATTGTATTGACGAATTTACCCCTATAATAAAGGATTAGTTTCTTTGTTTTATTAATTACTAGCACTAACAAATATATTTAAATGTATATGGAGGACCAATTGCATTACACTAATAAAATAATGAAATATATGAAATCCCTTTTCACAACAAATACAAAGTGTAGCTTCAATTGGCATTAATCGAACCCTACATGTATATTGTATACATATGCAAACCAAATACACTATAGACACAATTTTACTTCAACAAAGTATCAACAAGATTTGAAATAGATACTCAGACCAAAAATAATTACCTTCAAAAATTTTAACCTCTAGTTGATAAGCAAAAGCGAAATCGATGTTGTTTGTATTTATGCAATTTCTCAAGCTCAAACTAAATCAACGTTGCCATATGATAATTAAAAGCTAAATGATAAGCAATAGGTAAATTGATTGTTGTCATTAATGTTGTTCTTCAAATTTTGAAACCTTTAACTAATAAGGAAAACCAAAATTTCTACCTTTACCGAGTCTTTCTGTTTGAGTATCGTAATGTAGTTTTCTCTTTCATTCATACACAAAAGGTAGATTGATGTTGTTCTTTGAATGTCTATGATGCATCTTTTCAGGTCTATTCCAATGTTTATTAATTTATTTCAAATTAGATGATTTAAAAGGTTAATTTTAGCATGTTTGATTGGTGATTAATTTCATCTTGTTGTATAATATGTTTGGTTGGTGATTTATGATGTGTGAGGTTTTATATGAAGAAAATGATAGTTATATGGGGAGGACAATGATTTGGTGAGTAAGCCACTATGTCAATTCAGCAAAACTAATAAATCCCAAGTAAACAAAGAAATATGTTGACGAGATAAGTTGTATGTATAGGTGTTGGGAAAAATAGAAATAATAATCTGATGTGTCAAAAGTGTTTTGCAGATTTTAGAGTCTGAAGGTTTAGAGTCTGAAGTTGCAGACTCTGGAATTGCTGGAGTAAACGTTTGAAGATTTCTTGAAGCAAAAGCCATAGAATATTCTGGAGATATGCTTGTTATTTAAGAAGATTTGTTTTGAAGATTTGATTTTATCTCCAGAATTGACTTCCTAGTTAATAGCAAATTTGGTTTGTTTTTAATTTTTTCTTTTCCATATTTATAGCTAAGTAGTTTTGGAAACCAAATCTCCAGATTTGGTTTTTATCTGTATAAATAGGGACGTATGGTTCATTTGAAAGATGTATCTTTTGGCACGATCAATATTATAAAACATATATTTCATATCGTGTTCTCTCAATTCTTGTTCTTATAATTCTTATTTATTGTTCAATTGAGAGTCTGGTGTTCATAGTTCAATTACTGTGAACTAATAACTGGTATCAGAGCGGGAAAGGTGTAAATCCTATCTCGGTGACCTTTAAAACGATCCATATTTTTCTTATCAGTACTATTACTACTCCAGATATGGCTGTAATTGAAAGGGATGGTGGTTCTAGCAAGTTTGATGAAGATCTGAAAGCTGTTGAGATGATGGATAAGGACTCTACTTGCAATAAAGCTTCTGCCTATAAGGTACAAAACTTTGTGAATTATCTTGATAATGAAAAAGTGAGAATGTTTCAATACTTGTTGCTTGACTTTAAGTGGTGTTTAGAAGATATTGATAGGTTAAGAACACAAATTTTTGATCTTAAAAATGTCATCAAAGACAAAGATGCTGAAATTAAAGACTTAAAAAAATGTGAGGTTGAACTTGACACCTATAAAATGGCATACACAGAAGAAACTAAAAGATTAAATATTGAATTAGGAAGATCAATTAAAAGGTCAAAACATTATGAATCAATTTGTAAATCCTGGTGTGTATCTTCCAAAAAGAATTCTGATGCTATTGCTAAACAAATTCCAAATGATGTCAAAGCTATACTAGGTGAAAACTACATATTAAATAATAATGTGGAAGTTGATCCAAGTGTATTTAAACCTGACGTTTTACCAAACACATTTGTAAAATTTGATGGTGACAAAAAGATTTTAACTAATGCTTTTGTAAGATCTTTAGATCCTGTTGAACCTTCTGAGACTATAATACTTGAAAGCAGAAATCCACTAGAGTCTGAACTTTTGAAACCTTCAGACTCTAATAGTTTAGTCTCTCAAAATAATAGTGTATGTTCTGACCTAGAGTCTGACACCCAAGAGTCAAGTTGCAAGAGCAATTCTGAATCATCCTCTGTCACTGACACTTGTCCAGATCCAAAAAGGTTAACTAAAAGAAGGTCAAAGTCAAAACAAGCTAAGACAATTCAAAAACTCAAAAGGAAAATTTCAAAACTCAATGAAAAAATCAAGAGTCAAGAAAAACCTTCAGTTAAGAGAACATTTTATTTTCCTAAGAAAATTGAGAAAGAATGGAAACCCAAAGTTTGTGAAAATAAAAGTGTCTTGAAATCTGTTAAGGAAAAGTTGATCTGGATTGGGAACAAAGCTTTTGTCTGGAGAGTGAAGGGTACTCCAATTGAACCCACTGAAAAGTGGGTTCCCCTTAAAAACTAATCATTTTTCTTTGTTTGTGTCTTGTGCAGCAGGGTAGTATGTGGTATCTGGATAGTGGCTGCTCAAGACACATGACTGGATGCAAAGAGCATCTTGTAGGGTTTGTTGAAGAAAAAGGTCCTTCTGTAAGATATGGTGATAATTCAGTTGCAAAGACTATTGGTTATGGTACTGTTAAAGCTGGAAGTGTTTCATTTAAGAAAGTTGCTTTAGTTGAAGGGTTGAAGCATAATCTGCTAAGTGTGAGCCAAATTGCTGATGAAGGTGTATTTATGGGATATTCTTCTGTTTCGAAAGCTTATAGAGGTTATAATCAGAGGAGAATGAAGATTGAAGAATCCATTAATGTTTCCTTTGATGAAAGTTCTATAGAAATGGATCAGACATCCAACACTGAGCAATCTGCACTTGGTGAATTATCAAATTTAATTTCTGGAAACAGTGTTCAGACTCTGGATTCAGAGTCTGAGTCAGATGAATCTAACTTGTCTGGGTTAAGAAATGATTCTGTAGATAAAACTCATACAGAAGAAGTTCCACAAGAAGATGAGCCTGTTGTTATTCAAGAAAGTGATCAGTCATCAAATACCACTATGGATCCTGTTGTTCGTACTAGAAAATCATCTAGAAATATAGTCCCTCCAAAGCATCTTGAGGATTATGTTGTGGATCCTACTGGTTTGCCTAAAACTAGTTCTTCTGCTCAGACACCTGTGTCTGACTTTGCTATAGCAAATTACTGCTTCTTTTCTTGTTTTCTTTCACTAATTGAGCCTAAAGAAGTATATGAAGCTTTGGCTGACAATGATTGGGTTGAGGCTATGACTGAAGAATTGACAGAATTGGAAAGGAATGATGTTTGGGAATTGGTTCCAAAGCCTGCTGGTAAAACTGCAATTGGTACAAAGTGGGTTTTTAGAAACAAGGTTGATAAAGATGGTATTGTAATCAGAAATAAAGCAAGGTTGGTTGCTCAAGGGTATAGACAAGAAGAAGGAATAGACTATGATGAGACTTTTGCTCCTGTTGCTAGAATTGAAGCTATTAGACTGTTTCTGGCATATGCTGCACACAAAGATTTCAAGGTGTTTCAAATGGATGTGAAGAGTGCTTTCCTGAATGGTAACTTGCAAGAAGAGGTGTATGTGAAACAACCTCCTGGTTTTGTAAGTAAGAAATTTCCTAAGCATGTTTACAGATTGAAGAAAGCATTGTATGGTCTGAAGCAAGCTCCCAGAGCCTGGTATGATACCTTGTCAACATTTCTTCTAGAAAAGAATTTTTCCAGAGGAGCCATTGACAAGACTTTATTTATCAAAAAGGACAAAGGTGATGTGTTACTTGTTCAAATTTATGTTGATGACATTATTTTTAGGTCTACTAATCCACACTTAAGAAAATGGTTTTCTGACATTATGTCTGAAGAGTATAGAATGAGCAATTTATGTACTTTAACTATTTTCTTGGGTTGCAAATTAAACAGAGTTCTGAAGGCATATTTATTAACCAAAGTAACTACATTTTTGATATGTTAACTAAGTTTGGTTTTAAAAATTGTTCCACTTTAAGAACTCCAATGAGTGTTTCTAAAAAACTTGATAAAGATGAGTCTGGAAAACCCACCTGTCAACCAACCTATTAAGGTAGGATTGGATCTTTGCTATATTTAACTGTTAGTAGACCTGATATAATGTTTGCTACATATTTTTGTGCACATTACCAATTAGATCCTAGGGAGTCTCATTATAAAGCTGTGAAAAGAATTTTTAGGTACTTAAAAGGTACCCCTAACCTGGGTCTTTGGTACTCCAAAGACTCAGGGTTTGATCTAATTGGTTACACAGATGCAGACTATGCAGGTTGCAAATTAGACAGAAAAAGCACTTCTGGTGGATGTCAATTGCTAGGTGGAAAATTGGTCAGCTGTTCGAGTAAAAAGCAGAATTCTGTGGCCACTTCAACAGCAGAAGCTGAATATGTTGCTGCAGGAAGTTGTTGTGCTCAGTTACTTTGGATGCAACATCAACTTTTAGATTTTGGGTTATCATTGACCAAAACTCAAATAATGTGTGATAATGAAAGTGCAATTGCTATTACTGAGAATCCAGTATTTCACTCCAGAACCAAGCATATTGAAATCAGGCATCATTTTATAAGGGATTGTGTTGAGAAGGGCAAAGTGTTTTTAAAGCATATTGGTACTAAAGATCAATTGGTAGATATTTTCACTAAAGCACTTCCTGAAGAAAGACATTTTTATCTTCTTGGACAACTTGGAATGTTAAATCCATCAACTGAAATGTTGTCCCGTGATGATATTTCTTGAGTCTGAATTATTTTCTTAGAGTCTGGGTGACGTAATATTGTTCAGAGTCTGGGAAAGTTTACTCAAGTGTATTTTTGTGTATAAATTTGTTTCCTTCTTTAGTCAAATAAAGTTTTTTTTTTTTTTTAAATTTCGTTTTTAGGTTAATTTTTTTTCTTTATTCTATTTCCTAAAATAAAAGGGTCAAATTTGGTATTAATGAAGGGAGTTAATGGTAACTTTTTGAAATTTTTTGTCAGAAGTATTAATTTGATAATGATTGTGTCAATCTTTTTGATAACTTTCTATTATGATGCATTGGATCAATCTTGACCGTGCAGACCAACCTGTAGATTCTGAGCAATCGAAGTCTAAGTTGTTACCCCAGAATTGAATTGAATTGATTGTACAAATTGCCATTCTCGAGTATCTTTTCCGCCCTACTCCGAAACCGGGTTTAGTTGGCTCGGTAATTTTACTCGACATGTGGTTGTTTTGACACAGGGAACAACTTTGAATACACAAGCCTGTAACCCGCAGATGAATCGCACACTGGAGCCTTATTGGGGCTAAAACCAGTAACGAGAGCCTTTTTGGTGATGTTTCACAAACAGAGCAGGCTGAAGACATGGGTGAGGAAATCCCACCCCACTCTAACCCATCTTCACCCACTGCTGTTGAGCAAATTATCCACTCAACCCACCTTATGAACCCACCAGTTCATACTGAGAATACCACCATATCTACAACATTAGATTCTACAGCACTTGTGAATTCACCTCAAAAATTCACTAGGAAAAGTGTTGCACGTACTATTCCACCACCTCTGTTAGAGGTTGGTGAGAAGAGTGCTTTAACCCAGCATGAACCTGGTAGGTTAGTTAGCTTGGATACCCACACTACAGTCACTGAGAACACCCACTCAGTTGACTTACATGAAGAAGTCCCAATCCTGGACTTAAATAAACAAACTCAACAACCTACTGCAATGACCAAGCCAACTGCTACCCCAGACTTAAGTCTGCCACTACTCACTCCAAATATTCCATCATTACACTTACTTGCACAGGCTGCCAATATCACACTCATGTCACAGGGTGAGATACAGGCCTCAAAATCTTCTATGTCTAAGGATCAGCTTTCTTTACAACAGGAAGGCTGTGAGGACATACCAACCCTACCCTTATCTTCTGGCACTACTTCTCAGACTGAGGCACCAGTCACCATGGTTGGCCTACATCAGGCTTTGACTAAGTTGACTAAGGAGTTTGATGACAAGCTCTCTGGTGTGCAGTCTAAGATTAATAATCTTAACTTTAATAATAATTTTGTATCAAAGGATGAGCTGTTGGAGGTAAGGAGGTTGGTTGAGAATATGCAGGGGTTGACTAGTGCAGGTGGTTCAGGGTCCGTTACAGAAATTAATCACAGGTTGGCTGAGCTGGAAAAACGAATGGTTGGTGTTGATGAATTAAGACAATGCTTTACTGGGTTTGCTTCTGATATTTGTTCCCTCAAAAATCAACAGACTAAAATTTGGAAGGTCATATCATCTCTGCCTTTAGATGATGTCAAAAAGGGGGAGAAAAGAAAGAGGTCAGACGATGCAGGTATTGCAAGTGTTGAGGGGGAGCAATCAAAGAGAGCTCACATTGAGGGGGAGCATCAGGTTGAGGGGGAGAATATAACTGATAGGGGTGTTGGTGATACTCAAATAGTTGCTGTTGGTGGTGTTGGTGATATTCAAGGAAGCACTAGTGATGTTGTGGTTGCTGCTATGTAAGGAGATTAAGAGTTAAATTGAATCAAATTGTTCGATTGGGTTTTTGTGAGTGGAAAGGCATAGCTGTGTGTATCCAAGAGTATACAGATGATCAAGTTATTATGCAAGAAGTGTTGAAGAGAGTTTATATGCTGGTACATTTGGTATTTGAAGAAGGGTTTATAAGTTTTAAGGATTATGAGGTATTTTGTGGAATGTTTATGAAGGAGAGAAGAGCTAAGGGACATGTTGAAAGGTATGCTGTTCCTGAACATTTAGAGTTTGTTGATGATAAGTATGTTGAGTATTTGGATGCTTTGATGATCATGACAAATGGAAATCAAAGGATGTTAATTATGTGTGATCAGTTTGAAGGGGCTAGCATTGATATGTTGATCAGTTTACTGTCCAGATGTAAAACACAGCAGACAACTCCTTTAAGGGTGCAGTTGTTAAAACACTTGCATAGCAAGCTGAGCATGTTGAAGAAAATTTCTCATATGAAGGGCAAGTGCAAGCTAATTGAAAGGGAGTATGCAAAGATGTTTGTTTAGGAGTACAGGTTGTTTTGACATCATCAGATAGGGGGAGATTGTTGGGAAAAATAGAAATAATAATCTGATGAGTCAAAAGTGTTTTACAGATTTTAGAGTCTGAAGGTTTAGAGTCTGAAGTTGCAGACTCTGGAATTGCTGGAGTAAACGTTTGAAGATTTCTTGAAGCAAAAGCCATAGAATATTCTGGAGATATGCTTGTTATTTAAGAAGATTTGTTTTGAAGATTTGATTTTATCTCCAGAATTGACTTCCTAGTTAATAGCAAATTTGGTTTGTTTTTAAGTTTATCTTTTCCATATTTATAGCTAAGTAGTTTTGGAAACCAAATCTCCAGATTTGGTTTTATCTGTATAAATAGGGACGTATGGTTCATTTGAAAGATGTATCTTTTGGCACGATCAATATTATAAAACATATATTTCATATCGTGTTCTCTCAATTCTTGTTCTTATAATTCTTATTTATTGTTCAACTGAGAGTCTGGTGTTCATAGTTCAATTACTGTGAACTAATAATAGGATCGTTTCCAGCCCAATAACATGTACAACATATAAGCTCGTGAACACTACAATATTCTAAAACTAATTGGTGATAGAGGAGGTACGCTCCCCAAGGCTTATAAACATACATATATATCTTTCATTTTCCAATGTGGACACAATTAACCGGTTAGATCCAACAATCACCTTCTTAATCGATTTTCCACACTACTTCCACGAACACGTTCAATACCATCTCGACTTTTCCGGACCCCCGACCTATTCCCTAACCACACCCACAGTCATCACGATTTGAACCTCCACTACCACTCTGAGCCATCCACACTTTTGAGCTATAACCGTGGCTCGATCCCATTATACATCCTTTTCAGCCCAACAACATGTACAACGTATAAGTCTATAAGTCTCACAATACACTAAAACTAATTGGTGATAAAAGAGTGTGACGACCCGGAAATTTTCGACCAAATTTAAACTTAATCTTTATATGATTCCGACACGATAAGCAAAGTCTGTAATGTTGAGTCTCGAAAATTTTAAAACTATATTCATGTAATCAATTACCCTTTGTCTGTGCTCGACGATTCACGAACATTTATGTGTGTATATATATATATATATATATATATATTATATAAAGTATATTAATTGAAAACCTTAGCAAAGTATTAGAAGTATAATACTTTACATGAACGTAATTGTTTCAATATATATTTAATATATTTATCGACAGAACTAAAAGATAATATCAAATGATTGAATTATCAGATTCATTGTGATATGTTTACGGGTCTCTGTTATAAGGTCCACATTGATTTAAGAAATCTTTTCTTTTTAACAATATTCGGAATAAGTGGTAAGGTAATCTACATATGAGAACAAAGTGTCAAATAATGAGAATTAGACAAAAGTTAGTGAAAGACTAAATTTCATAATATTCAATTGATTTAATTTCAACTGTACGAAAACGTTTTTCGATATAATAGAACTTGATTATTAAAATGTCTTTGTTTAAATAACATAAGTTGGAATATTGGTTGTTAGATATATAAATAACTTCAAACGTGTATTTAAAACGTGTTTATGTATATTAAATATATATGATTTCAAATTAGTTAAGTAAACGATAGTAACACTTGTTTATTTGATTCGATTGATTTTTAGATATGTTATTTGGAACGTTTGAGAAGATAAGCGATGGCGCATAAATGAATTATATCAAATTAAGATCTAGAGCGTAAACATTAGGTGATATAATAATATCTATTATTTAAACGATTTTAAACTTTGAAATATAATTAGTTTTTTGAAAAACTAAATATTATATTAGTAAATAAATTTTTGTAAAATATATAAGTTTATATTTCTAAATGAAAATATATTTATATTTTACAAATTGATAAAAATATAATATTAACTTATTCATAAAATGTTTTGGATTTAAAATAATACTATTATATATGTATATATATATATGTACATATAACGAGGCGACGATTTATTGAAGCAAATGACCAAAATACTCGAACGTTCAAGTTACACTTGAGAGATATAAGTTATTGATGATTTATGTCTAATTATTGACGAAGGTAAGTGTAATGAAACATAAAGTACCAATTTTCTAAGCGTACGATACGACGTTCGAAAAACCGGAACCGAGTCATAAACCGTTTTCCAACGTACGACTCAACGGAACTAAAATTACAAGTCAACTATGCTCGAGAATATAATATAATATATATATATATAATTATAAAGATTATATATATATATATATATATATATATATATATATATATATATATATATATATATATATAATTATATTAATAAAATTGTCGGTAGGAAAATTACAAAGTTAAGACTGCTTAACTATTACGTACAGTTTTGTTTTGGTTTCATTTCATAATCTTATGTGATATTATAATTATTAATATAATAATAAAATAGTGTAGTCTTCTTATTTCTCTTTCTATATATTGAGTCATGCTTCTTCCTTATTCTGCATAACAACAACTGAATTAATTTACTACTATTAGATCTGAGACTCGACCATTTTACTAACCATCTTTGGTATCTTAATCGACCCAACTCAAACAAACACTATAAACCATATTACCACCATGTCAACACCACAACCATCGGCTACCACCATTGACCACCATCAACCTGTCACCACCACATTTCACCATCAAGAACCACCGACACCATAACCCATTACCATCTTCACCAAGAATCACCACCACCTCTATCACACCCACATCAATTACAAACAACCATCACCATTATTTCGTTTCAACTTATGATCTTGAACCATCACGGCTGCCACCATCGTTGGGATTACCATCCTCACAACTACCACTTGATCGTGTCCATCTCCACTGTGATGACCCGTCCAAATCTATTTGGACGAATACATCATTCATTGATTTCATAGTGAGGTTTTGACCTCTATATGATACGTTTTGTAAACATTGCATTCTTTTGAAAAGGTACACCATAAATGAATATATAAATCCAAGGTTTTTGACGTCTGATGATTTCTACGTATAGACAATCATCGTATATAATAGTTTCTAACAATACATCCGTTGACAATACAGTCAAATAAGATACATGGTGATGATTTTGTGAATGCAAAGTTTTCTCGAATAAAGCATGTATTACTCCATGCACATAGCTTGTATAACATATACGCAAATAGCAGAAGACTTCTAGGAACCTGAGAATAAACATGCTTAAAAGTGTCAACACAAAGGTTGGTGAGTTCATAGTTTTAATGTCGCGCATAATCTGTATGTAAAGGTAGATCACAAGATTTCAGTTGTTTCATCCGAAACATTTATCAAAAGATTCTACGAAATTGAGCACCCTGGTAACTAAACTTTAACGTTATAATAAGTACCCCTGTTTTAACATACATGTAACCAACATGTACAATACACGCAATCCAACGTGTGCTAAACTCAAATAGTATACGTCTGTTTTATAGTTCAGGCTAGGGTTTCTATACCTAGAACAGACGGGGATGTCAAGCCCTATGGATCCATATATAACTACTCGCGCCCACCAGTTCTTATAACCGGCAGTTACTGGTTACCAAAGCTAAGAGATTTTCGGTTCAAACTCGGTGTAGAATTTAGTATGTACTTGTATCCATTGCGTTTAAAATAAAGTGCATGTATTCTCAGCCCAAAAATATAGATTGCAAAAGTAATTAAAAAGGGAGCAAATGAAACTCACCTTAGCAGCACATAAGGTCATTCATCGAAATGTGACCAAAACTCAGAATGCAAAGTAACCATAAATCTCAACCTAGAGAACATATGTTGGTCAATAAATGTCTAACAAGCTAGGTCGGGTCATAGTGTATCACAATCCTAATGCTCGAGACCGACATGCAAAAGTTAACAAAAGTCATCTCAAAAGTCAACTTGACCCAATATGATCTTTAATCCTATACATGTTTATTATATTAACATAGTATAAGTCTTGATAATTGAACGAATTTATAGTTTATCAAACTCAAAATATTATTTATTTCAGGAGCTATATTATATTTGAATTATCATAGCAATCGAAAATATTTTATTATTTCACATAGTTTTCCAATACTTGTAAAATCAGGTTATAGTGTTTATAAAGCTTTAAAACATGATAAGACAGTCAACTTTGATAATTGTTCAACAACATGAGACGTGCCTTATATAGAAATTCATTTACTCGATTAGTAATATCTATATAAAAATCCAGTTTATCAATCTCATAGACAAGTTGTTTAAATATTAATTTACTGTTTCAAACACAATTTCAATTACGTCAAACATAATTCAGTTGACCATATCTTTTAATCCGTTCATCGAAATCACGCGATTTCTAAATGAAAAGTTAATAATTTTTCGCCAGCTTTCCAAAAACATGCATATAATATACTTTATATCAGTAGCATATGTATCAAATTCGTGATTCATCATAAACTATCTAACGACAAAATTAAAGCATACAAGCATGCATAAACATATATACTCGAGCACTAGACATGGATACACTATTAATATATAAAAGATAAGATATGAATGCTCACATATCAATATTGTGATTCAATATTGTAGGAAAGTATGTAGACGCAACGGAGATGATAAACACTAGGTTTGACTTGCGAACAATACCCATGAACATTACCCATAACCTCCATAGCTATAACCCATAGTTTCTTTAGCTTTGACTTACTCGAAGACTTGTTTTGAAATCGTTTGGGCATAACCTCGTCGTAATATTTTATGTATAATAATACTAATAATAATACTCCTAACTATAAGATTAATAATAATATTAATCTTAATAATAATAATAATAATAATAATAATAATAATATAATAATATAAATATATATATATTACTCTTACAGAAGAAAGAAAAGAAGTGAAGGTGTAGGTTGAGTCGAGCAGAAATCGTGTCAATTTATAGTACTTTTCCAAAAACTGTAGCCCATGCGATCACATGGGTTTGTAGTGTATTTGTCATGCGATCGCATGGCCGCCTGATCCAGTTCATTTTGCCTTGTCTTTTTGTTTGTCGACATATTTTTCACTGTAGCAAATAGTGTTCATTGTAGCAATAGTGTTTCACTGTAGCAAATAGTTTTTACTGTAGCAAAGTTGTTTTTACCGTAGCAAATAGTCGTTTACTGTAGCAAAGTGTTTCCACTGTAGCAAATAGTGTTTTACTGTAGCAAGACGTTTTTACTGTAGCAAATAGTGATTTTCGAAAATACTGTAGCAAAATGATTTTTACTGTAGCAAATAGTGATTTTCAAAAACACTGTAGCTTTTCGGGTACTGTAGCAATTCGAAAATACTGTAGTAAATTAGTGTTTTACTTGTTCATCTTAAACGTTTTAGTTAACTTATCTAAATATCAATCGAATCAATAAACGAATGTTACTATCGTTTACTAAATAACTTGAAATTATATATATGTATATATCTTTATTTAATATACATAAATCAGTTTTTAAATACACTTTGCAAGTTATTTATGAATAATTAATATTCCAACTTATTGCATATATATATATATATATATATATATATATATATATATATATATACATATACATATACATATACATATACATATACATATACATATACATATACATATACATATACATATACATATACATATACATATATATATATATATATATATATATATATATATATATTCGTGAATCGTCGGTTAATAGTCAAAGGTTAACTGAATATATAACATTAGTTCAAAAAGTTTAAGAATCAATATTACAGACTTTGCTTATCATGTCGGAAACATATAAAGATTAAGTTTAAATTTGGTCGAAAATTTCCAGGTTGTCACATCCACTATCACAACCGCACCCACCACAACCGCACCCACCACACCTCTCCTTCTCCCTCTAACGTCTCTCTTCTCTCTCTTCTACTAACCTTCGTGAAACCCAAACACCAACAACCTTGCTCGACTTGGTTTTCTGTTTTGTTTCGATATCTAAACCACCACTGCCCAACTTGTCTGTGTAATCGAAAATCTTGAAACAACCATCATTCCTACAACTGCAACTACTCCCGTTACTAGTACTCGTTGACTACAATTTCTGTTTACGCAACTCCTACAACATCTGTTTCTTTTTCTGTGAACAATCGGATCACCACTAGACCCAAACACCCTGTTGAAATGCTACTATAACTGTTGCTTTATTTCTGTTTAAATCGAAGAAACTGCTGCTGTTATACTTCTGTTTATTAGTCGATTACCACCACAACGCAACCATTAAAACACCATTAACCTGCTGCTGTTTCGATCCATCTGTTTCCACGACTTTTTCTGTTTAAATCTCAACTCAATGACACCTGCAAACCTTCTGGTTGTTGTTGCTTTCGATCCATAACCACCTCCTGATCGTGTCTGTTGTCCTCCTGTTGCACATCGAATAATTTTTCTTTCTTTTCTGCAACTATTGCGTTTACTATTGTGATCGGAACAAGCTACTACAACTGCAATAATTTCTAACTTCTATCATTCAAAACCGAAGGGCAAAGCCTCCAGTGAAACTGATACAGTGCTCGATCTATTTTACTTTTATTTATGTATTATTAACAATAAAGAAGATAATGGTAAACAAAGATGTCGATAGTGAATGAAACGATAATGATGGATGATGATGATGCAGACGACCCTACTGTAGTGACCCGAACTTTTCCATACTTATATATATTAAACTAAATTTATGTTTACATGATTAAGTGTTTCCAACATGTTAAGCAATCAAACTTGTTAAGACTAGATTAATTGAAATAGGTTTCATATAGACAATTGACCACCCAAGTTGACCGGTGATTCACGAACGTTAAAACTTGTAAAAACTATATGATGACATATATATGATTATATATATATATATAATTAACATGATATTATGATAAGTAAGTATCTCATTAGGTATTTTAACAATGAGTTATATACATAAAATTGTGTTTATTGAATTAAGAAACTCGAAACGATATATATAACGATTATCGTTATAACAACGTCTTACTAATTACATATGAATCATATTAAGATATTGGTACACTATGTTTAATCATGATAAATGATAAGTAAACATGTCATTATGTATATTAACAATGAACTACATATGTAAAACAAGACTACTAACTTAAGAATTTCGAAACGAGACATATATGTAACGATTATCGTTGTAACAACATTTAACTGTATATATATCATACTAAGATATATTAATATATCATAATATCATGATAATGTAATAATTTAACATCTCTTTAGATATAATAAATAATGGGTTAACAACATTTAACAAGATCGTTAACCTAAAGGTTTCAAAACAACATTTACATGTAACGACTAACGATGACTTAACGACTCAGTTAAAATGTATATACATGTAGTGTTTTAATATATATTCATATGCTTTTGAAAGACTTCAAGACACTTATCAAAATAATTCTACTTAACAAAAATGCTTACAATTACATCCTCGTTCAGTTTCATCAACAATTCTACTCGTATGCACCCGTATTCGTACTCGTACAATACACAGCTTCTAAATGTATGTACTATTGGTATATACACTCCAATGATCAGCTCTTAGAAGCCCATGTGAGTCACCTAACACATGTGGGAACCATCATTTGGCAACTAGCATGAAATATCTCATAAAATTACAAAAATATTAGTAATCATTCATGACTTATTTACATGAAAACAAAATTACATATCCTTTATATCTAATCTATATACCAACGACCAAAAACACCTACAAACACTTTCATTCTTCAATTTTCTTCATCTAATTGATCTCTCTCAAGTTTCATCTTCAAGTTCTAAGTGTTCTTCATAAATTCTACAAGTTCTAGTTTCATAAAATCAAGAATACTTCCAAGTTTACTAGCTCACTTCCAATCCTGTAAAGTGATCATCCAACCTCGAGAAATCCTTGTTGTTTACAATAAGATATAATTCTAAATCAAGGTAATACTCATATACAAACTTTGATTCAATTCCTATAACTATAACTATCTTAATTCGAGTGATAATCTTACTTGAACTTGTTTTCGTGTCATTATTCTACTTCAAGAACTTTCAAGCCATTCAAGATCCTTTGAAGCTAGATCATTTCTTGTCATTTCCAGTAGGTTTACCTACTAAACTTGAGGTAGTAATTATGTTCATAACATCATTCGATTCATACATATAAAACTATCTTATTCAAAGATTTGAACATGTAATCACTAGAACATAGTTTAGTTAATTCTAAACTTATTCGCAATCAAAAGTTAATCCTTCTAACTTGACTTTTAAAATCAACTAAATACATGTTCTATATATATATGATATGCTAACTTAATGATTTAAAACCGGAAAACACGAAAAACACCGTAAAACCGGATATACGCCGTCGTAGTAACACCGCGGGCTGTTTTGGGTTAGTTAATTAAAAACTATGATAAACTTTGATTTAAAAGTTGTTCTTCTAGAAAAATGATTTTTCTTATGAACATGAAACTATATCCAAAAATCATGGTTAAACTCAAAGTGGAAGTATGTTTTCCAAAATGGTCATCTAGACGTCGTTCTTTCGACTGAAATGACTACCTTTACAAAAATGACTTGTAACTTATTTTTTTGACTATAAACCTATACTTTTTATGTTTAGATTCATAAAATAGAGTTCAATATGAAACCATAGCAATTTTATTCACTCAAATCGGATTTAAAACGAAGAAGTTATGGGTAAAACAAGATTGGATATTTTTTGATTGTTGTAGCTACGGGAAATATTGTAACAATTCTATACAAATCATATCCTAGCTAACTTATATTGTATTATACATGTATTCTAATGTAATCTTGGGATACCATAGACACGTATGCAAATGTTTTGACATATCATATCGACCCATGTATATATATTATTTGGAACAACCATAGACACTCTATATGCAGTAATGTTGGAGTTAGCTATACAGGGTTGAGGTTGATTCCAAAAATATATATACTTTGAGTTGTGATCTAGCCTGAGACGTGTATACACTGGGTCGTGGATTGATTCAAGATAATATATATCGATTTATATCTGTACATCTAACTGTGGACAATTAGTTGTAGGTTACTAACGAGGACAGCCGACTTAATAAATTTAAAATAGTAAAACGTATTAAAAATGTTGTAAATATATTTTGAACATACTTTGATATATATATACATATTTGTTATAGGTTCGTGAATCGACCAGTGGCCAAGTCTTACTTCCCGACGAAGTAAAAATATGTGAAAGTGAGTTATAGTCCCACTTTTAAAATCTAATATTTTGGGATGAGAATACATGCAGTTTTATAAATGTTTTACGAAAAAGACACAAGTAATTGAAACTACATTATATGGGTGAATGATCGAAGCCGAATATGCCCCTTTTGCTTGGTAACCTAAGAATTAGTAAACCGATCTACTAATTGACACGAATCCTAAAGATAGATCTATTGGGCCTAACGAACCCCATCCAAAGTACCGAATGCTTTAGTACTTCGAATTTGTTTTTATCATGTCCGAAGGATTTCCCGGAATGATAGGGGATATTCTTATATGCATCTTGTTAATGTCGGTTACCAAGTGTTCACCATATGAATAATTTTTATCTCTATGTATGGGATGTATATTGAAATATGAAATCTTGTGGTCTATTATTATGATTTGATAATATATAGGTTAAACCTTTATCGATAATATGAAATCTTGTGGTCTATTATTATGATTTGATAATATATAGGTTAAACCTTTATCGATGATTATGATATGATTTGATAATATTTTAGATTATCATTATTTGATAATCTACGTAATGCTTTTTAAACCTTTATCGATAAAATAAAGGTTATGGTTGTTTTAAAAATGAATGCAGTCTTTGAAAAACGTTTCATATAGAGGTCAAAATCTCGCGACGAAATCAATTAATATGGAACGTTTATAATCAATATGAACGGGACATTTCACCCACCCCCACTAAATCCCTCGTTCACTTCCTTTCTGTTGGAGATAATACGAAACTAAATCTAAAAAGGGTGGACTGCCATTTTTTATTTTGGGCCGTTATGTTTAAACTTGTTGGGCTGCCATGTTTGTTGGGCCGCAAGAACTAGTGTTGGGCTTACGATATGGTTGTTGGTGTGACGACCCGGAAATTTCCGACCAAATTTAAACTTGTTCTTTATATTATTTCAACACGATAAGCAAAGTTTGTTAAATTGAAATTCAAAAATCTTAAACTATGTTCATACATTCATTTAACCTCGACCAAACTTCGACGATTCACGAACCAATATATAATTGAATATGAATATGTATATGTATGTATATGTATATATATTACACCTTGAGGACGTTAACAAAGTATTAAACGAATAATACTTTACAGGAACGCATTTGTTTTTATATGTTTATCAAATGGAATTAGAAGATAATATCAAATGATTGATTTATCAGATACATTGTATGATTACGAGTCTCTGTTGAGAGGTCCACTTTGATTTAAGAAATCTATTTTCTTTTTAACGATATTCGGAATAAATGGTAAAGTGATCATCGAGTAAGGACAAAGTGTCAAGTAGCAAGAGCTAGTCGGATTGGTGGAGATTCCTGTTAAATTCCAATACATGTCTTACAATAATTGCCTCATGACTTTTGATTAAATAAATTAATTAAACTTCATATTATGTATTATGAAAGTGAAATTAGGGAATATAGGTAAATTAGAAAATAGATATTAACAAGTTAAATAGATCGACATTTTACATTAAGATGATTCCATACGTTTGATTTTCCTTTAGACTTAATCCTACGAGTCATGATTAAACTGGAAGTTAAAACCTCGAAACCTGACATGATTCATATGTGATTTTACTTTCTTAAACGAAAACGTCTTTTTGATATAATAGACTTTTATTATTAAGAACATCTTATGACATAATAACTTCTACTATTATAACCTTTGTAACAAAAGAATTTTTGAATATAAAATAATTTGGTTATTAAAATGTTTTTTTTATGAATGTTGTATATAAATGAATCATAATCAATTTTTAAACTTTAAAATACAAATGTTACGAAATAGTAATTCTTAATATTTAAACGATTTCTAAATATATAAGTTTTGAAAAACTATATATTATATTAAGTAAATAGTTCAAACTTATATTTCAAAATAAAAATAAAAATATAGATATATTTTAACTTAGTCATAAAACGTTCTGATTTAAAATAAATATATTTTGATATACAACGAGCCACTGATTTATAGAAGTAAATGACCACAACACTCAAATGATAAGGCTACACTTTGAGTGGGTTAGTTTTTCGTTAATTTGAGTCTTGTTGTTTATAAAGGTACTCGTCACGAAACGTAAAGTGCTAATTTTCTAAGCGTACGAAAACGCGTTCGGGAAACCGGAAACGGGACGTAAGTCGAGTTACAACGTACGAGTCATAGGAACGAAAATTTCATGTTAACTATGTACATAAATATAATATAATATATAATTAATTATATAAATTAAATATATTATATATATATAATAATATTATACGAGTGTCGGCAAGGGATTTAGATGGATACCAGCTGTTAGAACCTGTCATGCGATCGCATGACTTATCACTACAAACCTCATGCGATCGCATGGGGTGTGGATGGGTGAGACACACTATAAAACACTCTATATGTGGCTCGTTTATACATACATATAACAATATTACTCCGTAACATATTATTAATTATATTTATTATTATTATTATTATTATTATTATTATTATTAAGATAATTAATAATATTAATCTTAGTATTCGAAGTATTATTAGTATTAGTATTTACATAAAATACTACGACGGAGTGCTGTTCAGATAATTTCAAGACGGGTTTTTCGAGTAGGATAGGGCTAAGAAAATTATGGGTTATAGCTATGGAGGTTATGGGTAATGTTCATGGGTATGCTCGTGAGGTCGATCTAGTGTTTATCATCTCTGTTGCATCTACGTACCTTTCCTACAATATTGAATCTCAATATTGATACATGAGCACTCATAACTTAACTTTTATATATTATTAGTGTATCCCTGACTAGTGCTCGAGTTGTTATGTTTATGCATGCTTGTATGATTAATTTTGTCGTTAAATAACTTATGATAGATTATGAATTAGATACGTATGCGATTTAGTTAAGGTATATGATATGCATGTCGTTGGAAAGCTGGCGAAAAATTAATAACTTTTCATTTAGAAAGTGTATGATTTTGATGAACGGATTAAAAGATATCGTCAATTGAATTATCTATAATTTTAAAAGTATTATTACTAAAATGATTATTGTTATCGTTATCGTTATCGTTATCGTTATCGTTATTGTTATCGTTATCGTTATCACTGTCGTTATCGTCGTTATTATCGTTATTATTATTATTATGATTATTATTATTATTATTGTTATTATTATTATTAATATTATTAAAATAATTAGTATTTTTTTTTTATCAAACTATCATTTTATTATTTTTATCGTCATTATTATTATTATTAAAAGTATCATTAATATTAAAACCATCATTTTTATTAAAATTATCATTTTTAATAGAAATATCATTGTTAATATAAAATATCATTATTATTATTATTATCATTTTAATATTATCATTATTAAAAATTTATCATTTTGAATAGAATTATTACTTTTATAAAATATTATTATTATTATTACAGTTAATATTAAAAGTATCATTATTATTAAGATTATCATGATTAGAATTACCATTTTATCAAAATTAATATCATCATTAGTAAATATAAATATTGTTATTATTATTATTATTTTATTATTATTATTAAAAATAATTAATATTATTATTATAAAATAATGCAACTTTACTTATTATTTTTATTATCGATAATATTTTGTTATATAAATATGTTATACAAAGATATTTTTACTACATGTAATATAATTACATTAATAATAACTATCATTATATTTTTATGATATTAAATGAACTTTATAAATTTTATTACTTAAGATATATAAAAGTATATTTTTATTATATAAATTTTAATACAAAATATTATGAATTATATTATTTACTCTAATAAAATCTGTTAAAAATATAAAACGACTATACTTAAGTTATATAATAATCATGTATAGATTTTGGAAATCATTTTAGTCAGATTGACTTTTGTTGACTTTTGCATGATAAATCTCGAGCATTAGGATTGTGGTACACTATGACCTGACCTAAATTGTTAGACAGATATTGACCAATATAAAAATATATATACTTAATATAGGTTCATGAATCCGAGGCCAACCTTGCATTGTTCAATGTCGTCATATGTATTTTTACTACAAAATACAGTATTGTGAGTTTCATTACTCCCCTTTTAAATGCTTTTGCAACATATATTTTTGGGACTGAGAATACATGCGCTTTTATAACTATTTTACGAAATAGACACAAGTATTCGAAACTACATTCTATGATTGAATTATCGAATCGAATATGCCCCTTTTTAGTCTGGTAATCTAAGAATTAGGGAACAGACACCCTAATTGACGCGAATCCTAAAGATAGATCTATTGGGCCCAACAAGCCCCATCCAAAGTACCGGATGCTTTAGTACTTCGAATTTATCATGTCCGAAGGGAGTTCCGGAATGATGGGGATATTCTATATGCATCTTGTTAAGGTCGGTTACCAGGTGTTCACCATATGAATGAATTTTTATCTCTATGCAGTTTGCGAAATGCCTGATATGAGATGATGTTTATGAAAAATGGAAATGAAAATCTTGTGGTCTATTAAAATTATGGAAATGAATATTGATTATGATAAACTAATGTACTCACCAACCTTTTGGTTGACACTTTAAAGCATGTTTATTCTGAGGTATGAAAGAAACCTTCCGCTGTGCATTTGCTCATTTTAGAGATATTACTTGGAGTCATTCATGACATATTTCAAAAGACATTGCATTCGAGTCGTTGAGTTCATCAAGATTATTATTAAGTCAATTATAGTTGGATATATTATGAAATGGTATGCATGCCGTCAACTTTCGATGTAATGAAAGTTTGTCTTTTAAAAATGAATGCAATGTTTGTAAAATGTATCATATAGAGGTCAAGTACCTCGCGATGTAATCATATGTTATTGTATTCGTTCTTATGAATTAGGACGGGTCTTTACAGTTGGGCCGTTGGTGAACTAGTTAAGGTTCTGGGGTAATAGATAGCGAGATATATTGATACACGATAATGGTTATCTGCGAAGTGGTGGTCGACAATGGCGTATATATATAGATGGTTAGAGGGGATGATTTATTCCTTTTTAAGTTTAGGGTTTTTGTTTGAGAAAACAACGAATAGTTACAGGTTAAATTGAATAAACGTGGGGATTAATTCAGAAAAGTATCAACAGAGCATTGGTTAGGGTGTGGGTGTTTAAGCGAGAGGTCGCGGGTGCGAGCCTGGGCTGAGGCATTTATTTTTTTAAAGCTTGATTTTAAAGGTAGTCACATTATATTACTTTTATTATTATTATTATTATTATTATTATCATTATTATTATTATTTTTATCATTATCATTATTATTATTAAAAGAATCATTATATTTAAAATTATCATTTTTATTAAAATTAATATTTCTATTACCATTAATACCATCATTATTATTATTATTAGGACTATCATATTTTATTAGTATTTTATGAATATTACTATCATTTTTATAATTACTAGTATCATAATTATTATTATAATAACTATATTATTATTATTATCATCAATATTACTATTAATATTATTATTATTACTACAATAAAATTAGTTATTAAAAATACTTAACATATATAAAAGTATATATATAGAAATATATATAACAATTGAAACAATATATATTACTAATATTAATATTAATATATAACTTATTCAATTATGATTACATGAGTTAATATATATAATTGATATAGGTTCGTGAATCCGAGGCCAACCCTGCATTGTTTAGTATCGTCACATGCATATTTTTACTACAAAATATCGTATTGTGAGTTTCATTTGCTCCCTTTTTAAATGCTTTTGCAATATATATATTTTTGGGACTGAGAATACATGCGCTGCTTTTATAAATGTTTTATGAAATAGATACAAATAATCAAAACTACATTCTATGGTTAGATTATCGAAATTGAATATCACCCTTTTAGCTTGGTAGCCTAAGAATTAGGGAACATACCCACTAATTGATGCGAATCCTGAAGATAGATCTATGGGCCTAACAAACCCCATCCAGGTTATGGATGCTTTAGTACTTCGATTTTATATATAGATGAGTGTACCTGTATATTTGGGGATATTCTATATGCATTTTTTAATGTCGGTTACCAGGTGTTCACCATATGAATGGATTTTATACAGATGAGTGTTCCTGTATTATAATTTTTGCAGATGAGTGTTCCTGCAGTTAACTATGAAAATTAAATCTTGTGGTCTATTAAAATATTGAAATGATTGTTATGATAAACCTATGAACTCACCAACCTTTTGGTTGACACTTTAAAGCATGTTTATTCTCAGGTATGAAAGAAATCTTCCGCTGTGCATTTGCTCAATTTAGCAATATTACTTGGAGTCATTCATGGCATATTTCAAAAGACGTTGCATTCAAGTCATTGAGTTCAAAAAGACTGTTATAAAAGATTAGTCATTCATATTAGGAGAATCATATATCACTTGTATCGAAAGGTTATATTTTGAAATGAGTTGTCTTTCAACGAATGCAATGTTTGTAAAACGTATCATATAAAAGTCAATACCTCGCAATGAAATCAAATGTAATGTATTCGTCCAGATGGATTAGGACGGGCCATTAAAAAGAGAATCCTTAAACTTAGAAGAATACTTTTTTCCTTCATTTTCCGATGTATGACACAATTAACCAATGAAGTTCAACAAGTGAATTATTAAACCCAATAATTCAAAAGTAAACAGCCCTTGATGCATAGCAAATAAATGCACCTCTCTTACCATAAGGATAACTTTAAAAAACAATATATACATTTCATGTTGTATTACATTAATTAACTTTATATACTATTAGCCTGAGGACTTCCATCATTTTATTTTTTTAACTACTGTCGTTTTATTATTACTATATATATATATATATATATATATATATATATATATATATATATATACATATATATATATATATATATATATATATATATATATATATATATATATATACTGAGTAATTATTTAACTATCTAGATATTAATCATAACATTTACTCCATCCATCTCATTATAAGTGTTCATATTTAACTTTTAAAGTCTTTGTTAGTTACCGTAAATATCTTTATTTGCATTATATAATATTTGATAAAAAATTTATGAATTGATTGGGTTTTAAATGTGATTTTATTTATATATTTTTTATTAAATAAAATATACTAACATAAATATAACTATTTACAGTTAAATTTGACAAAGAATGATTTTAAAAATAAAATGTGAATATTTATAGTGAAAGTCGCGTTAAAGCAGACGAGGTTTAGGGAGCTCATTACATTTGGAGAAGGAATGCCTGCAAAGAGGACTAGGGTAGAAGAAAGATATAAAGAAGCTAAAAGAGAAGCAAAGAAGGCCGTAGCAATTGCAAAAGACAAAGCTTATGAAGATTTATATAGGAAACTAGACTCCAAGGAGGGAGCCAATGACATATATAGAATAGATAATGCTAGGGAGTGAATAGGCAGGGACTTAGTTAATGTCAAATATATCAAGGATGAAGCAGGTCAAAGTATAGTGAGAGAAGACCTCATTAGGAAAAGATGGGAAGAGTATTTTTCATCCCTTTTCGGTAGGGATAGACCTGAGCGGAACGGGGAACTCCACGACGAGGTTCGTGAATATCAAAACAACTGTTTCTGCATGAGGATTAACCATGAGGAAGTTAGAACGGCCCTACGAAAGATGGGGAGAAACAAAGTAGTAGGACCAGGCCAAATCTCGATCGAGGCGTGGAGGTGCCTAGGAGATGATGGGGTTAGATGGTTGACAAACCTTTTCAACACGACGTTTAGAAGTGCAAAGATGCCTATGGAATGGAGACTCAGTGAGGTAATTCCCATTTACAAGAACAAGGGAGATGTGCAAATATGTAGTAATTACAGAGGCATTAAGTTACTTAGTCATACTATGAAGCTTTGGGAGAGAGTGATTGAGACGAGGCTCTGACGTGAGACAAAGGTTTCAGAGAACCAATTCAGCTTCATGCTAGGACGCTCGTCCATGGAGGCGATTCACATCGTTAAAAGCCTTATGGAGAAGTATAGGGAAAAATAAAAGAACCTACATGGCGTTCTTAGACTTGGAAAAGGCTTATGACTGTGTCCCGCGCTAGCTGATTTGGAAGACTCTTAATGTTAGGGGTGTCCCAAGTAGATATATAAGAATGATTAGAGATATGTACGAGGGGGTGAAGACTCGTGTACGCACGATGGTAAAAAACACAGAGTTTTTCCCGGTAGAGGTAGGCTTACATCAGGGATCGGCCCTTAGCTCATATCTTTTTGCTTTGCTCCTAGACGAACTAACTCAAAGGATACAAGATGACATCCCATGGTGCCTAATATTCGCCGACGATATTGTATTAGTTTCGGATTCCCAGGATGATGAAATGTCCCGTTCATATTAAATATAAACGTTCCATATTAATTGATTTCGTTGCGAGGTTTTGACCTCTATATGAGACGTTTTTCAAAGGCTGCATTCGTTTTTAAAAACAAACCATAACCTTTATTTTATCGACAAGGTTAAAAGGACACCACCTAGATTATCCAGAAATGATAATCTAAAAATATCACACTTACACACTACCAATACATATTGGTTTACAATATTAATATGTTACAACAAAATAAATCTCGAATGCAGTTTTAAACAATATTATACAAGCATGCTGACACCAAATCTTGTCCATATTTTAGCATACAACAGCGGAAGCTCTTAATAATCACCTGAGAATAAACATGCTTTAAATGTCAACAAAAATGTTGGTGAGTTATAGGTTTAATATATTTATCAAATCGTAATAATAGACCACAAGATTTCATATTTCAATATACATCCCATACATAGAGATAAAAATCATTCATATGGTGAACACCTGGTAACCGACCTTAACAAGATGCATATAGAATATTCCCTATCATTCCGGGACTCCCTTCGAACATGATAAATTCGAAGTACTAAAGCATCCGGTACTTTGGATGAGGTTTGTTGAACCCAATAGATCTATCTTTAGGATTCGCGTCAATTAGGGTGTCTGTTCCCTAATTCTTAGATTACCAGACTAAAAAGGGGCATATTCGGTTTAATAATTCAACCATAGAATGTAGTTTCACGTACTTGTGTCTATTTTGTAAAACATTTATAAAACTGCATGTATTCTCATCCCAAAAATGTTAGATTTAAAAAGTGGAACTATTACACACTTTCACAGATTTTTACTTCGTCGGGAAGTAAGACTTGGCCACTGGTCGATTCACGAACCTATAACAAATATGTACATATATATCAAAGTATGTTCAAAATATATTTACAACATTTTTTATTACGTTATAATGATTTGATTTTATTAAGTCAGCTGTCCTCGTTAGTAACCTACAACTAGTTGTCCATAGTTAGATGTACAGAAATAAATTGATATATATTATCTTGAATCAATCCACGACCTAGTGTATACACGTCTCAGGCTAGATCACAACTCAAAGTATATATATTTTTGGAATCAACCCCAACTCTGTATAGCTAACTCAAACATTACTGCATATAGAGTGTCTATGGTTGTTCCAAATAATATATATACATGGGTCGATAAGATATGTCAAAACATTTGCATACGTGTCTATGGTATCCTAAGATTACATAATATATTAGAATACATGTATAATACAATATGATTTAGCTAGGATATGATTAATATAGATTTGTTACCAATTTTCACGTAGCTACAACAAGCAAAATTATCCAATCTTGTTTTACCCATAACTTCTTCATTTTAAATCCGTTTTGAGTGATTCAAGTTGATATGGCTTCATATTGAACTTAAGTTTATGAATATAAATAGAAAAAGTATAAGTTTATAGTTGGAAATACAGATTACAAGTCATTTTTGTAAATGTAGTCATTTCAATCGAAAGAACGACGTCTAGATGACCATTTTGGAAAACATACTTCCACTTTGAGTTTAACCATGATTTTTGGATATGGTTTCATGTATATAAGAAAAATCATTTTCCCAGAAGAACAACTTTTAAATCAAATTTTATCATAGTTTTTAATTAACTAACCCAAAACAGCCCGCGGTGTTACTACGACGGCGTATATCCGGTTTTACGGTGTTTTTCGTGTTTTCAGGTTTTAAATCATTAAGTTAGCATATCATATAGATATAGAACATGTGTTTAGTTGATTTTAAAAGTCAAGTTAGAAGGATTAACTTTTGTTTGCGAACAAGTTTAGAATTAACTAAACTATGTTCTAGTGATTACAAGTTTAAAACTTCGAATAAGGTAGTTTCATATATATGAATCGAATGATGTTATGAATATCATTACTACCTCAGGTTTTGTGGATAAACCTACTGGAAATGAGAAAAATAGATTTAGCGATCCTTGGATGGCTTGAAAGTTCTTGAAGTAGAATTATGACACGAAAACAAGTTCAAGTAAGATTTCCACTCGAAATAAGATTGTTAAAGTTATAGAAATTGAATCAAAGTTTGAATATGAGTATTACCTTGTATTAGAAAGATATCTTAATGTAAATAATAAATATTTCTTGAGGTTGGATGATCACTCAAAGTGGATTTGCAAGATTGGAAGTAAGCTAGCAAACTTGGAAGTGTTGTTGGTGTGTTCTTGAGTAGTTATTTTATAACTTGGTTTATGTATGGATTTATAAACAAGATTGAGCTAGATTTTGATGAAGATGATGAAGAACACTTAGAACAATGGAAGAACACTTGAGAGAGAGTAGTTTGATGCATGTAAGTTGCAAAATGAAAGTGTGTATGTGTGTGTTCATTTACGTGAACTATGATGTCACCATATAGGCTCCATTAGTTTGTTATTTTGTGAGATATTTCATGCTAGATGTTAAATGATGGTTCCCACATGGTTAGGTGACTCACATGGGCTGCTAAGAGCTGATCATTAGAGTGTATATACCAATAGTAAATACATTTAGAAGCTGTGTATTGTATGAGTACAAATACGAGTGCATACGAGTAGAATTATTGATGAAAATGAATGAGGATGTAATTGTAAGAATTTTTGTTAAGTAGAAGTACTTTGATAAGTGTCTTGAAGTCTTTCAAAAGTGTATGAATACATATTAAAACACTACATGTATATACATTTTAACTGAGTCGTTAAGTCATCGTTAGTCGTTACATGTAAGTGTTGTTTTGAAACCTTTAGGTTAATGATCTTGTTAAATGTTGTTAACCCATTGTTTATTATATCTAAAGAGATGTTAAATTATTATATTATCATGATATTATGATATATTAATATATCATAGTATGATATATATATAGTTAAATGTTGTTACAACGATAATCGTTACATATATGTCTCGTTTCGAAATCATTAAGTTAGTAGTCTTGTTTTTACATATGCAGTTCATTGTTAATATACTTAATGACATGTTTACTTATCATTTATCATATTTATATATAGTGTATCAATATCTTAAAATGATTCATATGTAATTAGTAAGACGTTGTTATAACGATAATCGTTATATATATCGTTTTCGAGTTTCTTAATTCAATAGTCTCATTTTTATGTATATAACTCATTGTTAAAATACCTAATGAGATACTTACTTATCATAATATCATGTTAACTATATATATAACCATATATATGTCATCATATAGTTTTTACAAGTTTTAACGTTCGTGAATCACCGGTCAACTTGGGTGGTCAATTGTCTATATAAAACCTATTTCAATTAATCAAGTCTTAACAAGTTTGATTGCTTAACATGTTAGAAACACTTAATCATGTAAATCTCAATTTCATTTAATATATATAATCAAGTCTTAACAAGTTCGGGTCACTACAGTACCTACCCGTTAAATAAATTTCGTCCCGAAATTTTAAGCAGTTGGAGGTGTTGACGTATCTTCTGGAAATAAGTGTGGGTATTTCTTCTTCATCTGATCTTCTCGTTCCCAGGTGAACTCAGGTTCTCTACGAGCATTCCATCGAACTTTAACAATTAGTATCTTGTTTTGCTTAAGTCTTTTAACCTCACGATCCATTATTTCGACGAGTTCTTCGATGAATTGAAGTTTTTCGTTGATTTGGATTTCGTCTAACGGAATAGTGACATCTTCTTTAGCAAAACATTTCTTCAAATTTGAGACGTGGAAAGTGTTATGTACAGTCGCGAGTTGTTGAGGTAACTCAATTCGGTAAGCTACTGGTCCGACAAGATCAATAATCTTGAATGGTACAATATACCTTGGATTTAATTTCCCTCGTTTACCAAATCGAACAACGCCTTTCCAAGCTGCAACTTTAAGCATGACCATCTCTCCAATTTCAAATTCTATATCTTTTCTTTTAATGTCAGCGTAGCTCTTTTGTCGACTTTGGGCGGTTTTCAACCGTTGTTGAATTTGGATGATCTTCTCGGTAGTTTCTTGTTTTATCTCCGGGCCTGTAATCTGTCTATCCCCCACTTCACTCCAACAAATCGGAGACCTGCAATTTCTACCATAAAGTGCTTCAAACGGCGCAATCTCAATGCTTGAATGGTAGCTGTTGTTGTAGGAAAATTCTGCTAACGGAAGGTGTCGATCCCAACTGTTTCTGAAATCAATAACACATGCTCGTAGCATGTCTTCAAGTGTTTGTATCGTCCTTTTGCTCTGCCCATCAGTTTGTGGATGATAGGCAGTACTCATGTCTAGACGAGTTCCTAATGCTTGCTGTAATGTCTGCCAGAATCTTGAAATAAATCTGCCATCCCTATCAGAGATAATAGAGATTGGTATTCCATGTCTGGAGACGACTTCCTTCAAATACAGTCGTACTAACTTCTCCATCTTGTCATCTTCTCTTATTGGCAGGAAGTGTGCTAATTTGGTGAGACGATCAACTATTACCCAAATATTATCAAAATCACTTGCAGTCCTTGGCAATTTAGTGATGAAATCCATGGTAATGTTTTCCCATTTCCATTCCGGGATTTCGGGTTGTTGAAGTAGACCTGATGGTTTCTGATGCTCCGCTTTAACCTTAGAACACGTCAAACATTCCCCTATGTACTTAGCAACATCGGCTTTCATACCTGGCCACCAAAAATGTTTCTTGAGATCCTTGTACATCTTCCCTGTTCCAGGATGTATTGAGTATCTGGTTTTATGAGCTTCTATAAGTACCATTTCTCTCATATCTCCAAATTTTGGTACCCAAATTCTTTCAGCCCTATACCGGGTTCCGTCTTCCTGAATATTAAGATGCTTCTCCGATCCTTTGGGTATTTCATCCTTTAAATTTCCACTTTTTAAACTCCTTGTTGCGCCTCCTTTATTTGAGTAGTAAGGTTAGTGTGAATCATTATATTCATAGCTTTTACTCGAATGGGTTCTCTGTCCTTTCTGCTCAAGGCGTCGGCTACCACATTTGCCTTCCCCGGGTGGTAACGAATCTCAAAGTCGTAATCATTCAACAATTCAATCCACCTACGCTGCCTCATATTCAGTTGTTTCTGATTAAATATGTGTTGAAGACTTTTGTGTTCGGTATATATAATACTTTTGACCCCATATAAGTAGTGCCTCCAAGTCTTTAATGCAAAAAAAAAACCGTGCCTAATTCCAAATCATGCGTCGTATAATTCTGTTCGTGAATCTTCAATTGTCTAGACGCATAAGCAATTACTTTCGTTCGTTGCATTAATACACAACCGAGACCTTGCTTTGAGGCATCACAATATATCACCAAATCATCATTCCCTTCAGGTAATGCCAATATATGTGACGTAGTTAACTTTTTCTTTAACAATTGAAACGCTTTCTCTTGTTCATCTTTCCATTCAAATTTCTTCCCTTTATGCGTTAATGCAGTCAAGGGTTTTGCTATTCTGGAAAAGTCTTGGATGAACCTTCTGTAGTAACCAGCTAGTCCTAAAAACTGGCGTATGTGTTTCGGATTTTTCGGGGTTTCCCACTTTTCAACGGTTTCAATCTTTGCTGGATCCACCTGAATACCTTCTTTGCTCACTATGTGACCGAGGAATTGAACTTCTTCCAACAAAAATGCACACTTTAAAAACTTAGCGTACAGTTTTTCTTTTCTCAGCAACTCTAGCACTTTTCTCAAATGTTCTTCGTGCTCTTGATCATTCTTCGAGTAAATAAGTATGTCATCGATGAAAACAATGACAAACTTGTCAAGATATGGCCCACTGTAACATCTTAAATTTGGGCCTAGGTGAAATTTACCGTTTTGCCCGTTAAGAGTTTAAAGTGTATTTTAATGAAATAGTTATTTATTAAATATTTATGTAATTTTATTAGTCCGTTGGGTCTGTTTTATGACCAGGGTCCCGAAACAGGGTTTATTATTTAATTCGGACATTGTGTGGTTTACCGAATCAAATACGAAAAATATCTTTTAACAGATAAATACCCGTGTATTATCGAAATACCCGTGTATTATCGGGAGTGAGGTTAAATACCATTTTGAGACTTAAAAAGAAAAGCCACCCTTGTTTTAATGGTACAATACGTGTTTCTTTGTTTCCCCTTTCCTTTGTTTCAATCGATTAACACACACATACATACATGAAACCCTAAAAGTTCTAAATTGATGAAGATGATGAAGTAAAATTGCAAGCTTAAGGTGGTGATCTTCTTTCCCTCTCCCTCTCGTTTTTGTCAACCCATCACCCTCACCATGAAACCCTAGCTTTTAATTAGGAAGATGGTGATGAAAATTGGAAGTTCCATTCATGGTTTCTTGCATCTTCAACTTCTAGCAACAAGGTTTGTCTTTAAATTATGTATTTATCCTTGTTATGTTAGGATTTTGATAGAATTATAAAAGATGCAAAATTGTGCTTGAATCTTTGATTTTTGATAATGAAATTACTTGAATATGCTTGATTGGTGTAAGGTAAGTTGTTGTGGTTTGTACTTGGCTCAATTTTGCAAGAAACTGAAAAAACAAAAATGGGGATGAACTGTGGGTGAGCAGCCCACGGCTGCTGCTACTGTTTTCCTGCTGCCGCTGCTGTTTTCTTGGGCGGCTGCCGCCGCTGCGGCTGTAGCTGGCGGCCAGCGGTAGTGGTTGGTGGCCGGTGGCGGTGGTTTGCATTTTTGGTGCACGAGGTGGTTTGGTTTACCCGTTTCGACCCCGAACCGTTCGTGTTTATTTAGGAATATTTTAGTTTCGCTCATTTTAGCCTTGACCCATTTTGTGAGTTTTAGTTTGGGTCGTAATTGTGTAAGTGTGGTAATTGTGCAAATTATAATTTGGTGATCACTTGATTCGAGTATGATATTAATCTTGTTTTATGATTGCTAATTGTTATATTCTTGTATGTGCTTGTTGTGAACTTGTTAATTGGTTAAAAAAACTGCTCAAAAGACATGAAATTGGGGGTTAAAAACCCATGTTTCTGCTGGTACTGTGCAGCCTTTTTGCGGCTACTGTTTCTGCTGCAATTTCGCAGCTGTAGCTGCTGTTTTTGTAGCCTTGTTGCTGCTATTTGCTGCTGTTTTTGCAGCCCTGTTGTGCCTATATTTTGTGGTTCATGTGTTGGTTTGTTCGCCCCTTTAACTCTTGACCCGTTTGCATAAATTGGGACTTTTAATTGGTACTAAGTTGATATTGTGTAGGATTAAATATAATTGTATGCACATGTGAGATTGTATGATTTATATAATTATATAAGTGTATATATATATATAAGTGTGTGTATATATATATGTATATATAAGAGTGTATATTTATGTATATATATATGTATATATATATGTAGTGTATGTATATATGTATATGTATAGTGTGTGTGTGTGTGTGTATATATATATATATATATATATATATATATATATATATATATATATATATACTTCGTATGGTGCTGTGTAGGAGACAACATGTATCGCTTGTATTGTGTTAAGTGATTTTGATATTGTAGTAAAGTTAGTAAGTGAAATACGATTTACTAACGTGTGCGTATTGTTTTTAGGTGACAAAGTGGGAATGAAGACTCAGTAACATTAGATCACTGAGTTGTGCTGGTATCGGTGAGTGGGACTATCCTTTCGGATATTGTTATATAGTGCTAAGACAATATTGTGTCTTGTGCTATGATTAATGATATGCTCCCAGTGACCAGTTATATGTATGATTAGATTGTGCCTTTAGTCAGTGACCAGTGACTGTGATATTACGTGATTATGTGTACACTCAGTGATCCCGTCGAGGTGTTGTGTGCGACGGAAGAGGTCAACCATTCCTAGCAGGGTGTCTTGTACGATAGGAATTGGGTTGGGTTCTTGTGTTACTGATGTGGTGGTATAGTGTGAATGACGAGTGCGTCACGTCTGGAAGACTATACCAGTGTTTCAGTATTAAGAACTATCGGTAAACTCTAGCCCGATCAGCTAGTAGTTAATGGCCCGGCCAGGCCGCCGGTCCTCTTGTGATCAATTCTGTGCTAGTGACTTAGTAGCCTGTGACTTGTGACCTTAAGCTGTGCTTAGAGCTTATAGTGATATCCTATTTGATATTTCCATTCACTTAGCGGTGCGCTAATTCCCCCACAGTGTTTTGCCTTGTAGGTGTGTATTAGTGGCTTTCGGTGGGTATAGCAGGGCAAATGAAGATGTTTGACACAGTGTCACTCTGATGTTTTATGTAAACGACTTTACAACATGATCTGTAATTAAGTAACACCAGTGATTTTGTGAAATATGACTATATGTGTAATTAATAGTTAATAATTGACTTTCGCTGTGTATTTCAAAAAATAAAAATAAAAAAAAATAAAAAATATGAGGTGTTAAACCCACACACTCGGTTCATGAGGTCCATGAACACAGCTGGTGCGTTAGTCAATCCAAACGGCATAACCATAAACTCGTAATGACCGTAACGCGTCCTAAAAGCAGTCTTTGGAATATCATCCTCCTTCACCCGCATTTGATGATATCCAGAACGTAAATCGATCTTCGAATAAACAGACGAGCCTTGTATTTGATCAAATAAGTCGTCGATTCTAGGTAGTGGGTAGCGGTTCTTGATGGTAAGTTTGTTCAACTCTCGGTAGTCGATACACAACCTGAATGTACCATCTTTCTTCTTGACAAACAAAATAGGAGCTCCCCATGGTGATGTGCTTGGTCGAATGAAACCACGCTCTAAAAGTTCCTGTAACTGACTTTGTAATTCTTTCATTTCGCTGGGTACGAGTCTGTATGGAGCACGAGCTATTGGTGCAGCTCCTGGTACAAGGTCTATTTGAAATTCAATGGATCGATGTGGGGGTAATCCCAGTAATTCTTTCGAAAATACATCGGGAAATTCTTTTGCGACGGGAACATCACTGATGTTCTTTTCTTCAGGTTTAACTTCCTCGATGTGTGCTAGAATGACGTAACAACCTTTTCTTATTAGTTTTTGCGCCTTCAAACTACTAATAAGATTTAATTTCGCGTTGTTCTTTTCTCCGTACACCATTAAAGGTTTTCCTTTTCACGCATAATGCGAATCGCATTTTTGTAACAAACGACCTTTGCTCTCACCTTTTCCAACCAGTCCATGCCAATTATTACATCAAAACTCCCTAACTCGACTGGTATTAAATCAATTTTAAACATTTCATCCCCCAGTTTAATTTCTCTCTCCCGACATATATTATCTGCTGAAATTAATTTACCGTTTGCTAATTCGAGTAAAAATTTACTATCCAAAGGCGTCAATGGGTAACTTAATTTAGCACAAAATTCTCTACTCATATAGCTTCTATCCACACCCGAATCAAATAAAACATAAGCAGATTTATCGTCAATAAGAAACGTACCCGTAACAAGCTCCGGGCCTTCCTGTGCTTCTGCTGCATTAATATTGAAAACTCTTCCACGGCCCTGCCCATTAGTATTCCCCTGATTCGGGTAATTTCTAATAATGTGGCCCGGTTTTCCACATTTATAACAAACAGCGTTGGTATTACTTGCTCCGACACTATTCGTTTCAGCATTACTTGTTCCGACATTATTTGTTCCTTTAGTTCTTTTAAACTTTGGTCCGTAGACCTCACACTTTGTCGCGCTATGACCATTTCTTTTACACCTATTGCAAAATTTCGTGCAAAACCCCTGATGATTTTCTTCACACCTATGACATGGCTGTTTTTGGTTTTTGTTGCCGTTGTTGTTATTGAGGTTGTTGTTGGGATTGTTATTGTTGTTGAAACGGTTATTGTAGTTGTTGTTGTTGTTGAGATGTTTGTTGTAGTTATTGTTAGGATTGCGGTTATTGTTGCGATTGTTGTTGCGGTTGTTGGGATAGTTGTTGCGATTGTGGTTGTAATTGTTGTTGTTGTTGTTGTTGTACTGGTGACTCTTGTCACCGTTTTCCTCCCACTTCCTCTTGAGTTGTTTCGAGTTGGCTTCTTCAGCCGCCTGCTCTTTAATTCTTCCCTCAATCTGATTTACGAGTTTATGAGCCATTCGACTTGCCTTCTGTATAGAAGCGGGCTCGTGTGAACTCACATCTTCTTGAATCCTTACTGGTAACCCTTTTACAAACGCGTCGATCTTCTCTTCTTCATCTTCAAATGCTCCCGGACACAATAGGCACAACTCTGTGAATCGTCATTCATATGTGGTAACGTCGAACCCTTGTGTTCGTAACTCTCTAAGTTCTGCCTTGAGTTTATTGACTTCGTTTCTAAGACGGTACTGCTCGTTCATCAATTGCTTGAATGCCGACCACGGTATTGCGTAAGCAGCATTTTGTCCTACCTGTTCAAGATAGGTGTTCCACCACGTTAACGCAGTACCTGTGAAGGTATGCGTAGCGTACTTAACTTTGTCCTCTTCAGTACACTTACTTATGGCAAACACCGATTCGACTTTCTCGGTCCACCGTTTCAATCCAATTGGTCCTTCGGTTCCATCAAATTCCAAAGGTTTGCAGGCAGTGAATTCTTTGTAGGAGCATCCTACACGATTTCTTGCGCCGTTAGCTGCATTGCTAGATTCATAGTTATTGTTGGTATGTAGTGCAGCCTGTACTGCGGCTATGTTTGCAGCAAGAAAGGTACGAAATTCCTCTTCGCTCATATTCATGGTGTGTCGAGTAGTCGGTGCCATTTCCTTCAAAATAGCCAACTGAATCGAGTTAATCATACAGAATATTAAGAGTAGTCAATAGTATTTCGTAGCATAATATAAACTCATTTATAATAGCTTTTTCTTCATATTAGAGTTTTATAAGTTTAAATTCGGGTACTACCTACCCGTTAAGTTCATACTTAGTAGCTAATATACAATTCAACTACTACAATTCCATATGAAAAACTGATTATAATAATATATCACATACAAATATTCTTCAAACTTACAAGTTCGCTATATTACATATAACATGAAATATAGTACACTATGATACAGGACAGTTTTGAAGATAAATCTAGTTAATACGCAAGTTGTTCAGCAAAGGAAATAAAGACACGTAATTCATAAGTCCAGAAACAAGTCATGCATTCTGGTTTTACCAAGACGACTTCCCATCCTTGGTCTTGTGGAAAATAACTGTTATGACCATTGGCTAGGCAGCATGTTGTAATGTTGTCAAAAGGACGAGGGTTTCGTAATGTCCAACAGCCCTGTAATAATCTAAAAACCTTGTTTCTCACCCCAACTACTGAATCCGTCACTTGTGGAAAGGTTTTATTTAAAAGTTGCAATCCGATGTTCTTTTTATCACTTTGGTAAGAAGCGAACATCACTAACCCGTAAGCATAACATGCTTCTTTATGTTGCATGTTAGAAGCTCTTTCTAATTCACGAAATCCTATGTTGGGATATGTTGAGTCAAAATAGGTTCTTAACCCGTAGCGTAAAATTGCATTTAGGTTCCCCACATTTAATGCTTTAAAGAAAACACGTCGTAACTTACGGTCTCCCCAATATGATATACCCCACCTATCAAAGGAAAGCCTTTTATAAACTAAGGCATTTCTGAAAAGTCTTTCAAATGTTTGATAAGTTAATTTCGCCATAACTAAATGTGCTGATGAATTCTGACCGACTCTAGATAAGATTTCCTCAATCATATCCTCTGGTAGGTCTTCTAAAATATTCAGTTGTCTACCCTTATCTTCCATTTTGTTTTTATACTGTAAAATAGACAAGGATTAGATTCGTAAAAGATAATTAACAAACAATACAAGCAATTTTTACATAGAACATAAAAGTACAAGCACACTACAATACATATAATACACAACATGATTACAACCCTCTAATCTGAATCACTGGTTTCTTCTTCTTCGGACTTGGTTCGTTTTTCTAATTTTCTAGGAATATATGGTGTTCCTCTAATACGAACCGTCGTTTTCCATAATGGTTTAGAAACACCTGGTGGTTTAGAGGTTCCCGGGTCATTGTTACATTTTAGAAAGTACGGATGTTGTCGATACATATAAAGTTCATCGGGGTTGGAATCGGGTTTCTCTATTTTTATACCTTTTCCCTTATTATTTTCTTTCGCTTTATTAAATTGGGTCGAGGTAATTTCTATAACATCATCGGAATCCTCATCGGGATCCGATTCATCGGAAAATTGGTAATCTTCCCAATATTTTGCTTCCTCTGCGAAAACACCATTGACCATTATTAACTTTGGTCCGTTGGTTGAGGATTTTCTTTTATTTAATCGATTTACTATAGGTATCAATATTTCTTCCTCCAGAACCTCTTCTTCTTCTGGTTCCTCCTCTTCCGATTCCTCCTCTTCTGGTTCCTCTTCTTCCGGTTCCTCCTCTTCCGGTTCCTCTTCGGAAATTTGTGAATCTTCCCAAAATATATTCGACTCTTCATTATTATTAGGTGAATCAATGGGATTTGTACTAGAGGTAGACATCTATCACATAATATCAAACACGTTAAGAGATTAATATATCACATAATATTACATGTTAATAATATATAGTTTCCAACAAAAAAATGTTAAGCAATCGTTTTTGAAGAAAAACACGGTCGAAGTCCAGACTCACTAATGCATCCTAAAAAACTCGGTAAGACACACTAATGCAATTTTCTGGTTCTCTAAGACCAACGCTCGGATACCAACTGAAATGTCCCGTTCATATTGATTATAAACGTTCCATATTAATTGATTTCGTCGCGAGGTTTTGACCTCTATATGAGACGTTTTTCAAAGACTGCATTCATTTTTAAAACAATCATAACCTTTATTTTATCGATAAAGGTTTAAAAAGCATTACGTAGATTATCAAATAATGATAATCTAAAATATATCGTTTACACACGACCATTATATAATGATTTACAATAAGAATATATTACATCAAAAATAAGTTTCTTGAATACAGTTTTTACATAATATCATATAAGCATGGACTCCAAATCTTGTCCTTATTTTAGTATGCAACAGTGGAAGCTCTTAATAATCACCTGAGAATAAACATGCTTAAAACGTCAACAAAAATATTGGTGAGTTATAGGTTTAATCTATATATTATCAAATCATAATAATAGACCACAAGATTTTATATTTCAATATACATCCCATACATAGAGATAAAATTCATTCATATGGTGAACATCCCCTATCATTCCGAGAAATCCTTCGGACATGATAAAAATGAATTCGAAGTACTAAAGCATCCGGTACTTTGGATGGGGTTCGTTAAGCCCAATAGATCTATCTTTAGGATTCGTGTCAATTAGTAGATCAGTTTACTAATTCTTAGGTTACCAAGCAAAAGGGGCATATTCGGCTTCGATCATTCACCCATATAATGCAGTTTCAATTACTTGTGTCTATTTCGTAAAACATTTATAAAACTGCATGTATTCTCATCTCAAAATATTAGATTTTAAAAGTGGGACTATAACTCACTTTCACAGATTTTTACTTCGTCGAGAAGTAAGACTTGGCCACTGGTCGATTCACGAACCTATAACAAATATGTACATATATATCAAAGTATGTTCAAAATATATTTACAACATTTTTAATACGTTTTAATGTTTTAAGTTTATTAAGTCAGCTGTCCTCGTTAGTAACCTACAACTAGTTGTCCACAATTAGATGTACAGAAATAAATCGATATATATTATCTTGAATCAATCTACGACCCAGTCTATACACGTCTCAGGCTAGATCACAACTCAAAGTATATATATTTTTGGAATCAACCTCAACCCTGTATAGCTAACTCCAACATTACTGCATATAGAGTGTCTATGGTAGTTCCAAATAATATATATAGATGGGTCGATATGATATGTCAAAACATTTGCATACGTGTCTATGGTATCCCAAGATTACATAATATATTAGAATACATGTATAATACAATATAAGTTAGCTAGGATATGATTAATATAAATTTGTTACCAATTTTCACGTAGTTACAATAAGCAAAAATATCCAATCTTGTTTTACTCATAACTTCTTCGTTTTAAATCCGTTTTGAGTGTTTCAAGTTGCTATGGTTTCATATTAAACTTCAGTTTATGAATCTAAATAGAAAACATATAAGTTTATAGTCGGAAATACAGGTTACAAGTCATTTTTGTAAAGGTAGTCATTTCAGTCGAAAGAACGACGTCTAGATGACCATTTTGGAAAACATACTTCCACTTTGAGTTTAACCATGATTTTTGGATATAGTTTCATGTTTATAATAAAAATCATTTTCCCAGAAGAACAACTTTTAAATCAAAGTTTATCATAGTTTTTAATTAACTAACCCAAAACAGCCCTTGGTGTTACTACGACGGCGTATATCCGGTTTTACGGTGTTTTTCGTGTTTTCCGGTTTTAAATCATTAAGTTAGCATATCATATAGATATATAACATGTGTTTAGTTGATTTTAAAAGTCAAGTTAGAAGGATTAACTTTTGTTTGCGAACAAGTTTAGAATTAACTAAACTATGTTCTAGTGATTTCAAGTTTAAACCTTCGAATAAGTTAGTTTTATATATATGAATCGAATGATGTTATGAACATCATTACTACCTTAGGTTTTGTAGATAAATCTACTGGAAATGGGAAAAATAGATCTAGCATCAAAGGATCCTTGGATGGCTTGAAAGTTCTTGAAGCAGAATCATGACAAGAAAACAAGTTCAAGTAAGATTTCCACTCGAAATAAGATTGTTATAGTTATAGAAATTGAATCAAAGTTTGAATATGAGTATTACCTTGTATTAGAAAGATATCTTACTGTAAATAAAAAAGATTACTTGAGGTTGGATGATCACTTTACAAGATTGGAAGTAAGCTAGCAAACTTGGAAGTATTCTTGATTTTATGAAACTAGAACTTATAGAATTTATGAAGAACACTTAGAACTTGAAGATAGAACTTGAGAGAGATCAATTAGATGAAGAAAATTGAAGAATGAAATTTTTTGTAGGTGTTTTTGGTCGTTGGTATATGGGTTAGATATAAAGGATGTGTAATTTTGTTTACTTGTAAATAAGTCATGAATGATTACTAATATTTTTGTAATTTTATGAGATATTTCATGCTAGTTGCCAAATGATGGTTCCCACATGTGTTAGGTGACTCACATGGGCTGCTAAGAGCTGATCATTGGAGTGTATATACCAATAGTACATATGTAGTGACCCGAACTTTTCCATGTATATATATATTAATTGAGATTGATATTTACATGATTAAATGTTTCCAACATGTTAAGCAATCAAACTTGTTAAGACTTGATTAATTGAAATATGTTTCATATAGACAATTGACCACCCAAGTTGACCGGCGATTCACGAACGTTAAAACTTGTAAAAACGACTTGACGATATATATATGGATATACATATGGTTAACATGAGATTATGATAAGTAAGTATCTCCATAAGTATATTAACAATGAGTTATATACATATAAACAAGACTACTAACTTAAGGATTTCGAAACGAGACATATATGTAACGATTATCGTTGTAACGACATTTAAATGTATATATATCATATTAAGATATATTAATATATCATAATATCATGATAATATAATAATTTAACATCTCATTAGATATAATAAACAATGGGTTAACAACATTAATTGAGATCGTTAACTTAAAGGTTTCAAAACAACACTTACATGTAACGACTAACGGTGACTTAACGACTCCGTTAAAATGTATATACATGTAGTGTATTTAGATGTATTAAAATACTTTTGGAAGACTTCAAGACATATATCAAAACACTCATACTTAACGAAAATGGTTACAGTTACTTTCCCATTCTTTTCTTTCATCAAGAATTCTAGTCGTATTCTTACCCGTATTATACACAGCTTCAAAACGTACTTACTATGGGTATATACCAATAGGAACTAGCATGGGATTCCACTCTTGATTATGTCATGTATGACTAATCAATTTTAACTTCTACCATGAGCTAGTCAACTAACTAGAACTCCTTTTAACCCCACTCACCACTCACCAATTAACACTCATCATTCACTCCATTTCACTTCCAAATCTCTTTCTAATTCTCTCTCAACACACCCACACTATTATGAACGTATTTTTCCAGTAGTTAATCATCATCTTCATCAAAAATCACTTCAAGAATCAAGCTATAATCATCATAGGAAGAACACTTCAAGAATACTTCAAAAATCCCTTCAAGTTTACTAATTTACTTCCAAGCTTTCTAATCCATTCCAAGTAATCATCTAAGATCAAGAAACCTTTGTTATATACAGTAGGTTATCTTTCTTATTCAAGGTAATATTCATATTCAAACTTTGATTCAATTTCTATAACTATAAACTATCTTAATTCGAGCAAAAATCTTACTTGAACTTGTTTTTGTGTCATGATCCTACTTCAAGAACTTTCAAGCCATCCAAGATCCTTTGAAGCTAGATCATTTCTTGTCACTTCCAGTAGGTTTACCTACTAAACTTGAGGTAGTAATTATGTTCATAACATCATTCGATTCATATATATAAAACTATCTTATTCGAAGGTTTAAACTCGTAATCACTAGAACATAGTTTAGTTAATTCTAAACTTGTTCGCAAACAAAAGTTAATCCTTCTAACTTGACTTTTAAAATTAACTAAACACATGTTATATATCTATATGATATGCTAACTTAATGATTTAAAACCTGGAAACACGAAAAACACCGTAAAACCGGATTTACGCCGTCGTAGTAACACCGCGGGCTGTTTTGGGTTAGTTAATTAAAAACTATGATAAACTTTGATTTAAAAGTTGTTATTCTGAGAACATGATTTTTATTATGAACATGAAACTATATCCAAAAATTATGGTTAAACTCAAAGTGGAAGTATGTTTTCTAAAATGGTCATCTAGACGTCGTTCTTTCGACTGAAATGACTACCTTTACAAAAACGACTTGTAACTTATTTTTCCAACTATAAACCTATACTTTTTCTGTTTAGATTCATAAAATACAGTTCAATATGAAACCATAGCAATTTGATTCATTCAAAACGGATTTAAAATGAAGAAGTTATGGGTAAAACAAGATTGGATAATTTTTCTCATTTTAGCTACGTGAAAATTGGTAACAAATCTATTCCAACCATAACTTAATCAACTTGTATTGTATATTATGTAATCTTGAGATACCATAGACACGTATACAATGTTTCGACCTATCATGTCGACACATCTATATATATTTCGGAACAACCATAGACACTCTATATGTGAATGTTGGAGTTAGCTATACAGGGTTGAGGTTGATTCCAAAATATATATAGTTTGAGTTGTGATCAATACTGAGATACGTATACACTGGGTCGTGGATTGATTCAAGATAATATTTATTGATTTATTTCTGTACATCTAACTGTGGACAACTAGTTGTAGGTTACTAACGAGGACAGCTGACTTAATAAACTTAAAACATCAAAATATATTAAAAGTGTTGTAAATATATTTTGAACATACTTTAATATATATGTATATATTGTTATAGGTTCGTGAATCAACAGTGGCCAAGTCTTACTTCTCGACGAAGTAAAAATCTGTGAAAGTGAGTTATAGTCCCACTTTTAAAATCTAATATTTTTGGGATGAGAATACATGCAGGTTTTATAAATGATTTACAAAGTAGACACAAGTACGTGAAACTACATTCTATGGTTGAATTATCGAAATCGAATATGCCCCTTTTTATTAAGTCTGGTAATCTAAGAATTAGGGAACAGACACCCTAATTGACGCGAATCCTAAAGATAGATCTATTGGGCCTAACAAACCCCATCCAAAGTACCGGATGCTTTAGTACTTCGAAATTTATATCATATCCGAAGGGTGTCCCGGAATGATGGGGATATTCTTATATATGCATCTTGTTATTGTCGGTTACCAGGTGTTCACCATATGAATGATTTTTATCTCTATGTATGGGATGTGTATTGAAATATGAAATCTTGTGGTCTATTATTATGATTTGATATATATAGGTTAAACCTATAACTCACCAACATTTTTGTTGACGTTTTAAGCATGTTTATTCTCAGGTGATTATTAAGAGCTTCCGCTGTCGCATACTTAAATAAGGACGAGATTTGGAGTCCATACTTGTATGATATTGTGTAAAAACTGCATTCAAGAAACTTATTTTGTTGTAACATATTTGTATTGTAAACCATTATGTAATGGTCGTGTGTAAACAGGATATTTTAGATTATCATTATTTGATAATCTACGTAAAGTTTTTTTTTAAAAACCTTTATCTATGAAATAAAGGTTATGGTTTGTTTTAAAAATGAATGCAGTCTTTGAAAAACGTCTCATATAGAGGTCAAAACCTCGCAACGAAATCAATTAATATGGAACGTTTTTAATCAATAAGAACGGGACATTTCAGTTGGTATCAGAGCGTTGGTCTTAGAGAACCAGAATTTTGCATTAGTGTGTCTTATGTAGTTTGTTAGGATGCATTAGTGAGTCTGGACTTCGACCGTGTTTACTTGAAAAATGATTGCTTAACAAATTTTGTTGGAAACTATATATTTTTAACATGTGAATATTATGTGATATATTAATCTCTTAACGCGTTTGATATTATGTGATAGATGTCTACCTCTAGAACAAGTCCCATTGACTCACCTAATAATAATGAAGAGTCAAATGTAAATTGGAATGATTCGTGGACTGATTCACAAGTTCCCGAAGAGGAACCGGAAGAAGAGTCGGAACCAGAAGAAGAATCGGAATCGGAAGAAGAATCGGAACCGGATGAAGAAATAGAACCGGTGGGGGAAATAATAAAACGGTTAAGTAAAAGAAAATCCTCAACCAACCGACCAAGGTTAATTATGGTCAATGGTGTTTCCGCTAAGGAAGCAAAATATTGGGAGGATTACCAATTCTCCGATGAATCGGATTCCGACGAGAATTCCGATGATGTTATAGAAATTACCCCAACTGAATTTAAAAAGGCAAAAGAAAATAATAAGGGAAAGGGCATAAAAATAGAGAAATCAAATTCCAACCCCGATGAACTTTATATGTATCGTCAACCCCCGAAGTCCTTAAGTTGTAACAATGACCCGGGAACCTCTAAACCACCAGGTTTTTCTAAACCAATGTGGACAACGACGGCTCGTATTAGGGGAACATCATATATCCCTAGAAACTTGGCAAAACGAACCAAAACCGAAGAAGAAGAAACGAGCGAGTCGGAATAAGATAGTTGTATTCATGTGGTGTAATATATGGAATATAGTGTTCTTATGCTTTATGATATATGTAAAAATTGCTTGTATTAATAAGTATTTTTTTTATGAATCTAACTCTTGTCTATTTTACAGTTTAAAAACACAAAATGGATAGACAACCCAATATTTTAAGAGACCTACCCGGAGACATGATTGATGAAATCTTGTCTAGAGTCGGCCAGAATTCTTCGGCACAACTATTTAAGGCGAGATCAGTTTGTAAGACATTCGAAGAACGTTCCAAGAATGTCTTGTTTATAAGAGACTTTCTTTTGAAAGATGGGGGATATCACATTGGGAAACCCATAAGTTACGATGTGTTTACTTTGACGCATATATTGCGGGGAACCCAAATGCTATTTTACGCAACGGGTTAAGAAATTATTTTGACTCAATATATCCGAATATTGGACTTCGTGATTTAGAAAAAGCGGCTAACATGCAACATAAAGAAGCATGTTATGCTTACGGATTAGTAATGTTCGCTTCTCACCAAAGTGAGAACAAGAACATCGGGCTACAACTATTAAACAAAACGTTTCCACAAGTGACGGAGTCGGTAATTGCGGTAAGAAATGAGGTTTTTAGATTATTACGGGACTGTTGGACATTACGTAACCCTCGTCCCTTTGATGACGTTACAACACGCTGTCTTATCAACGGCCATAACGGTTATGTTGCACAAGACCAAGGATGGGAAGTAGTCCTAGTAAAACCAGAATGCATGACTTGTTTCTGGACGTATGAATTACGTGTCTTTATTGCCTTTGCTGAACGACTTGTGTACTAGCTAGAATTGTCTTCACAACTATATTGTATCAAAGTTATTGTGTGCTATATTTCATGCTTTATGTAAAATAAGCGGTATTGTAAGTTTGTAAAATATTGTATAAAAGTTTGAACGCGAAATATTATTATAATCAGTTTTTCATATAGAATTGTAGTAGTTGAATTGTATATTAGCTACTAAGTATGAACTTAACGGGTAGGTACTACCCGAATTTAAACTTATAAAACGCTAATATGAAGAAAAAGCTTTTATAAATGAGTTCATATTATGCTACGAAATACTATTAACTACTCTTAATATTCTGTATGATTAACTTGTTCCATTTAACTATTTTGAAGGAAATGGCACCGACTACTCGACACACCGTGAATATGAATGAAGAGGAATTCCGTACTTTTCTAGCTTCAAACATAGCCGCAGTACAGGCTGCGCTACATACCAACAATAACCTTGGATCTAGCAGTACAGGAAATCGTGTAGGATGCACCTACAAAGAATTCACCGCCTGCAAACCTTTGGAATTTGATGGAACCGAAGGACCGATCGGATTGAAACGGTGGACCGAGAAGGTTGAATCGGTGTTTGCCATAAGTAAGTGTACTGAAGAGGACAAAGTGAAGTACGCTACGCATATCTTTACAGGTTCTGCGTTAACATGGTGGAATACCTATCTAGAGCAAGTGGGACAAGATGATGCGTACGCACTACCGTGGTCAGCATTCAAGCACTTGATGAACGAGAAGTACCGTCCCAGAACCGAGGTCAATAAGCTCAAGACAGAACTTAGAGGGTTACGAACCCAAGGATTTGATATTACCACGTATGAAAGACGATTCACAGAATTGTGCCTATTGTGTCCGGGAGCATTCGAAGATGAGGAAGAGAAGATCGACGCGTTTGTGAAAGGATTACCAGAAAGAATCCAAGAAGATATAAGTTCACACGAGCCCGCCTCCATACAACAGGCATGTAGAATGGCTCACAAACTAGTGAACCAGATTGAAGAAAGAATTAAAGAACAGACTGCTGAAGAGGCCAATGTGAAGCAAGTCAAAAGAAAGTGGGAGGAAAACGGTGATAAGAATCACCAATACAATAACAACAGCAATTATAACAATAATCGCAACAACTATCCTAACAATCGCAACATCAATCGCAACTACAACAAACGGCCCAACAACAACAACAACAACAACAGCAACCACAACAATCATCTTAACAACAATAATAACCGCAACAACAACAACAATCAGAAGCAGCTATGCCAAAGGTGTGAAAAGAATCACTCGGGGTTCTGCACCAAATTTTGCAACAAGTGTAAAAGAAATGGTCATAGCGCGGCGAAGTGTGAGGTCTACGGACCAGGGGTTAATAGAACGAAAGGAACAAATGGTGTCGGAACGAGTAATGGTGGAGCAAGTAGTGTCGGAGCAAGTTATGCCAATGTAGTTTGTTATAAATGTGGAAAACCGGGCCACATTATTAGAAATTGCCCGAACCAGGAGAACACGAATGGACAAGGCCGTGGAAGAGTTTTCAATATTAATGCGGCAGAGGCACAGGAAGACCCGGAGCTTGTTACGGGTACGTTTCTTATTGACAATAAATCTGCTTACGTTTTATTTGATTCGGGTGCGGATAGAAGCTATATGAGTAGAGATTTTTGTGCTAAATTAAGTTGTCCATTGACGCCTTTGGATAGTAAATTTTTACTCGAATTAGCAAATGGTAAATTAATTTCAGCAGATAATATATGTCGGAATCGAGAAATTAAACTGGTTAGCGAAACATTTAAGATTGATTTGATACCAGTAGAGTTAGGGAGTTTTGATGTGATAATCGGTATGGACTGGTTGAAAGAAGTGAAAGCGGAGATCGTTTGTTACAAAAATGCAATTCGCATTATACGAGAAAAAGGAAAACCCTTAATGGTGTACGGAGAAAAGGGCAACACGAAGCTACATCTTATTAGTAATTTGAAGGCACAAAAACTAATAAGAAAAGGTTGCTATGCTGTTCTAGCACACGTCGAGAAAGTACAAACTGAAGAAAAGAGCATCAATGATGTTCCCATTGCAAAAGAATTTCCCGATGTATTTCCGAAAGAATTACCGGGATTACCCCCACAGCGATCCGTTGAATTTCAAATAGATCTTGTACCAGGAGCTGCACCAATAGCTCGTGCTCCTTACAGACTCGCACCCAGCGAGATGAAAGAACTGCAAAGCCAATTACAAGAACTTTTAGAGCGTGGTTTCATTCGACCAAGCACATCACCGTGGGGAGCTCCTGTTTTGTTTGTTAAGAAGAAAGATGGTACATTCAGGTTGTGTATCGACTACCGAGAGTTGAACAAACTTACCATCAAGAACCGCTACCCACTACCGAGAATCGACGACTTATTTGATCAACTACAAGGCTCGTCTGTTTATTCAAAGATTGACTTACGTTCCGGGTATCATCAAATGCGGGTGAAAGAAGATGATATTCCAAAGACTGCTTTCAGAACACGTTACGGTCATTACGAGTTTATGGTCTTGCCGTTTGGTTTAACTAATGCACCAGCTGTGTTCATGGACCTTATGAACCGAGTGTGTGGACCATACCTTGACAAGTTTGTCATTGTTTTCATTGATGACATACTTATTTACTCAAAGAATGACCAAGAACACGGTGAACATTTGAGAAAGGTGTTAGAAGTATTGAGGAAGGAAGAATTGTACGCTAAGTTTTCAAAGTGTGCATTTTGGTTGGAAGAAGTTCAATTCCTCGGTCACATAGTGAACAAAGAAGGTATTAAGGTGGATCCGGCAAAGATAGAAACTGTTGAAAAGTGGGAAACCCCGAAAACTCCGAAACACATACGCCAGTTTTTAGGGCTAGCTGGTTACTACAGAAGGTTCATCCAAGACTTTTCCAGAATAGCAAAACCCTTGACTGCATTAACGCATAAAGGGAAGAAATTTGAATGGAATGATGAACAAGAGAAAGCGTTTCAGTTATTGAAGAAAAAGCTAACTACGGCACCTATATTGTCATTGCCTGAAGGGAATGATGATTTTGTGATTTATTGTGACGCATCAAAGCAAGGTCTCGGTTGTGTATTAATGCAACGAACGAAGGTGATTGCTTATGCGTCTAGACAATTGAAGATTCACGAACAAAATTATACGACGCATGATTTGGAATTAGGCGCGGTTGTTTTTGCATTAAAGACTTGGAGGCACTACTTATATGGGGTCAAAAGTATTATATATACCGACCACAAAAGTCTTCAACACATATTTAATCAGAAACAACTGAATATGAGGCAGCGTAGGTGGATTGAATTATTGAATGATTACGATTTTGAGATTCGTTACCACCCAGGAAAGGCAAATGTGGTAGCCGATGCCTTGAGCAGGAAGGACAGAGAACCCATTCGAGTAAAATCTATGAATATAATGATTCATAATAACCTTACTACTCAAATAAAGGAGGCGCAACAAGGAGTTTTAAAAGAAGGAAATTTAAAGGATGAAATACCCAAAGGATCGGAGAAGCATCTTAATATTCGGGAAGACGGAACCCGGTATAGGGCTGAAAGGATTTGGGTACCAAGATTTGGAGATATGAGAGAAATGGTACTTAGAGAAGCTCATAAAACCAGATACTCAATACATCCTGGAACGGGGAAGATGTACAAGGATCTCAAGAAACATTTTTGGTGGCCGGGTATGAAAGCCGATGTTGCTAAATATGTAGGAGAATGTTTGACGTGTTCTAAGGTCAAAGCTGAGCATCAGAAACCATCAGGTCTACTTCAACAACCCGAAATCCCAGAATGGAAATGGGAAAACATTACCATGGATTTCATCACTAAATTGCCAAGGACTGCAGGTGGTTTTGATACTATTTGGGTAATAGTTGATCGTCTCACCAAATCAGCACACTTTCTGCCAATAAGAGAAGATGACAAGATGGAGAAGTTAGCACGACTGTATTTGAAGGAAGTCGTCTCCAGACATGGAATACCAATCTCTATTATCTCTGATAGGGATGGCAGATTTATTTCAAGATTCTGGCAGACATTACAGCAAGCATTAGGAACTCGTCTAGACATGGGTACTGCCTATCATCCACAAACTGATGGGCAGAGCGAAAGGACGATACAAACGCTTGAAGACATGCTACGAGCATGTGTTATTGATTTCGGAAACAGTTGGGATCGACATCTACCGTTAGCAGAATTTTCCTACAACAACAGCTACCATTCAAGCATTGAGATGGCGCCGTTTGAAGCACTTTATGGTAGAAAGTGCAGGTCTCCGATTTGTTGGAGTGAAGTGGGGGATAGACAGATTACAGGTCCGGAGATTATACAAGAAACTACCGAGAAGATCATCCAAATTCAACAACGGTTGAAAACCGCCCAAAGTCGACAAAAGAGCTACGCTGACATTAAAAGAAAAGATATAGAATTTGAAATTGGAGAGATGGTCATGCTTAAAGTTGCACCTTGGAAAGGCGTTGTTCGATTTGGTAAACGAGGGAAATTAAATCCAAGGTATATTGGACCATTCAAGATTATTGATCGTGTCGGACCAGTAGCTTACCGACTTGAGTTACCTCAACAACTCGCGGCTGTACATAACACTTTCCACGTCTCGAATTTGAAGAAATGTTTTGCTAAAGAAGATCTCACTATTCCGTTAGATGAAATCCAAATCAATGAAAAACTCCAATTCATCGAAGAACCCGTCGAAATAATGGATCGTGAGGTTAAAAGACTTAAGCAAAACAAGATACCAATTGTTAAGGTTCGATGGAATGCTCGTAGAGGACCCGAGTTCACCTGGGAGCGTGAAGATCAGATGAAGAAGAAATACCCGCATCTATTTCCAGAAGATTCGTCAACACCTTCAACAGCTTAAAATTTCGGGACGAAATTTATTTAACGGGTAGGTACTGTAGTGACCCGAACTTTTCCATGTATATATATATTAATTGAGATTGATATTTACATGATTAAATGTTTCCAACATGTTAAGCAATCAAACTTGTTAAGACTTGATTAATTGAAATATGTTTCATATAGACAATTGACCACCCAAGTTGACCGGCGATTCACGAACGTTAAAACTTGTAAAAACGACTTGACGATATATATATGGATATACATATGGTTAACATGAGATTATGATAAGTAAGTATCTCCATAAGTATATTAACAATGAGTTATATACATATAAACAAGACTACTAACTTAAGGATTTCGAAACGAGACATATATGTAACGATTATCGTTGTAACGACATTTAAATGTATATATATCATATTAAGATATATTAATATATCATAATATCATGATAATATAATAATTTAACATCTCATTAGATATAATAAACAATGGGTTAACAACATTAATTGAGATCGTTAACTTAAAGGTTTCAAAACAACACTTACATGTAACGACTAACGGTGACTTAACGACTCCGTTAAAATGTATATACATGTAGTGTATTTAGATGTATTAAAATACTTTTGGAAGACTTCAAGACATATATCAAAACACTCATACTTAACGAAAATGGTTACAGTTACTTTCCCATTCTTTTCTTTCATCAAGAATTCTAGTCGTATTCTTACCCGTATTATACACAGCTTCAAAACGTACTTACTATGGGTATATACCAATAGGAACTAGCATGGGATTCCACTCTTGATTATGTCATGTATGACTAATCAATTTTAACTTCTACCATGAGCTAGTCAACTAACTAGAACTCCTTTTAACCCCACTCACCACTCACCAATTAACACTCATCATTCACTCCATTTCACTTCCAAATCTCTTTCTAATTCTCTCTCAACACACCCACACTATTATGAACGTATTTTTCCAGTAGTTAATCATCATCTTCATCAAAAATCACTTCAAGAATCAAGCTATAATCATCATAGGAAGAACACTTCAAGAATACTTCAAAAATCCCTTCAAGTTTACTAATTTACTTCCAAGCTTTCTAATCCATTCCAAGTAATCATCTAAGATCAAGAAACCTTTGTTATATACAGTAGGTTATCTTTCTTATTCAAGGTAATATTCATATTCAAACTTTGATTCAATTTCTATAACTATAAACTATCTTAATTCGAGCAAAAATCTTACTTGAACTTGTTTTTGTGTCATGATCCTACTTCAAGAACTTTCAAGCCATCCAAGATCCTTTGAAGCTAGATCATTTCTTGTCACTTCCAGTAGGTTTACCTACTAAACTTGAGGTAGTAATTATGTTCATAACATCATTCGATTCATATATATAAAACTATCTTATTCGAAGGTTTAAACTCGTAATCACTAGAACATAGTTTAGTTAATTCTAAACTTGTTCGCAAACAAAAGTTAATCCTTCTAACTTGACTTTTAAAATTAACTAAACACATGTTATATATCTATATGATATGCTAACTTAATGATTTAAAACCTGGAAACACGAAAAACACCGTAAAACCGGATTTACGCCGTCGTAGTAACACCGCGGGCTGTTTTGGGTTAGTTAATTAAAAACTATGATAAACTTTGATTTAAAAGTTGTTATTCTGAGAACATGATTTTTATTATGAACATGAAACTATATCCAAAAATTATGGTTAAACTCAAAGTGGAAGTATGTTTTCTAAAATGGTCATCTAGACGTCGTTCTTTCGACTGAAATGACTACCTTTACAAAAACGACTTGTAACTTATTTTTCCAACTATAAACCTATACTTTTTCTGTTTAGATTCATAAAATACAGTTCAATATGAAACCATAGCAATTTGATTCATTCAAAACGGATTTAAAATGAAGAAGTTATGGGTAAAACAAGATTGGATAATTTTTCTCATTTTAGCTACGTGAAAATTGGTAACAAATCTATTCCAACCATAACTTAATCAACTTGTATTGTATATTATGTAATCTTGAGATACCATAGACACGTATACAATGTTTCGACCTATCATGTCGACACATCTATATATATTTCGGAACAACCATAGACACTCTATATGTGAATGTTGGAGTTAGCTATACAGGGTTGAGGTTGATTCCAAAATATATATAGTTTGAGTTGTGATCAATACTGAGATACGTATACACTGGGTCGTGGATTGATTCAAGATAATATTTATTGATTTATTTCTGTACATCTAACTGTGGACAACTAGTTGTAGGTTACTAACGAGGACAGCTGACTTAATAAACTTAAAACATCAAAATATATTAAAAGTGTTGTAAATATATTTTGAACATACTTTAATATATATGTATATATTGTTATAGGTTCGTGAATCAACAGTGGCCAAGTCTTACTTCTCGACGAAGTAAAAATCTGTGAAAGTGAGTTATAGTCCCACTTTTAAAATCTAATATTTTTGGGATGAGAATACATGCAGGTTTTATAAATGATTTACAAAGTAGACACAAGTACGTGAAACTACATTCTATGGTTGAATTATCGAAATCGAATATGCCCCTTTTTATTAAGTCTGGTAATCTAAGAATTAGGGAACAGACACCCTAATTGACGCGAATCCTAAAGATAGATCTATTGGGCCTAACAAACCCCATCCAAAGTACCGGATGCTTTAGTACTTCGAAATTTATATCATATCCGAAGGGTGTCCCGGAATGATGGGGATATTCTTATATATGCATCTTGTTATTGTCGGTTACCAGGTGTTCACCATATGAATGATTTTTATCTCTATGTATGGGATGTGTATTGAAATATGAAATCTTGTGGTCTATTATTATGATTTGATATATATAGGTTAAACCTATAACTCACCAACATTTTTGTTGACGTTTTAAGCATGTTTATTCTCAGGTGATTATTAAGAGCTTCCGCTGTCGCATACTTAAATAAGGACGAGATTTGGAGTCCATACTTGTATGATATTGTGTAAAAACTGCATTCAAGAAACTTATTTTGTTGTAACATATTTGTATTGTAAACCATTATGTAATGGTCGTGTGTAAACAGGATATTTTAGATTATCATTATTTGATAATCTACGTAAAGTTTTTTTTTAAAAACCTTTATCTATGAAATAAAGGTTATGGTTTGTTTTAAAAATGAATGCAGTCTTTGAAAAACGTCTCATATAGAGGTCAAAACCTCGCAACGAAATCAATTAATATGGAACGTTTTTAATCAATAAGAACGGGACATTTCAACATACATCTAAAAGCTGTGTATTGTACGAGTACGAATATGGGTGCATACGAGTAGAATTGTTGATGAAACTGAACGAGGATGTAATTGTAAGCATTTTTGTTAAGTAGAAGTATTTTGATAAGTGTCTTGAAGTCTTTCAAAAGTGTATGAATACATATTAAAATACTACATGTATATACATTTTAACTGAGTCGTTAAGTCATCGTTAGTCGTTACATGTAAATGTTGATTTGAAACCTTTAAGTTAACGATCTTGTTAAATGTTGTTAACCCAATGTTTATTATATCTAATGAGATGTTAAATTATTATATTATCATGATATTATGATATATTAATATATCTTATTATGATATATATACATTTAAATGTCGTTACAACGGTAAGCGTTACATATATGTCTCGTTTCGAAATCCTTAAGTTAGTAGTCTTGTTTTTACATATGTAGTTCATTGTTAATATACATAATGGAATGTTTACTTATCATTTATCATGATTAAACATAGTGTAACAATATCTTAATATGATTCATATGTAATTAGTAAGACGTTGTTATAACGATAATCGTTATATATATCGTTTCGAGTTTCTTAATTCAATAAACACAATTTTATGTATATAACTCATTGTTAAAATACCTAATGAGATACTTACTTATCATAATATCATGTTAACTATATATATATAATCATATATATGTCATCATATATTTTTACAAGTTTTAACTTTCGTGAATCACCGGTCAACTTGGGTGGTCAATTGTCTATATGAAACCTATTTCAATTAATCAAGTCTTAACAAGTTTGATTGCTTAACATGTTGGAAACACTTAATCATGTAAATATCAATTTCATTTAATATATATAACATGGAAAAGTTCGGGTCACTACAGTTTAGAAAAACCTGGTGGTTTAGAGGTTCCCGGGTTATTGTTACAATTTAGGAAATACGGATGTTACCGATACATATAAAGTTCATCGGGGTTGAAAACAGGTTTCTCTATTTTTATACCTTTTCCCTTATTATTTTCTTTTGGTTTATTAAATTGGGTCGAGGTAATTTCTATAACATCATCGGAATCATCATCAGAATCCGATTCATCGGAAAATTGGTAATCTTCCCAATAATTTGCTTCCTCGGCGAAAACACCATTGACCATGTTTTTTAATCGAATTACTGTAGGTATCAATATTTCTTCCTCCGGAACCTCTTCTTCTTCCGGTTCCTCCTCTTCTGGCTCCTCTTCTTCCGGTTCTTCCTCTCCCGGTTTCTCTTCGGGAATTTGTGAATCTTTTCAAAGTATATTCGACTCTTCATTATTATTAGGTGAGTCGATGGGATTTGTACTAGTGGTAGACATCTATCACACAATATCAAACACATTAAGAGGTTAATATATCACATAATAATTACATGTTAAAAATATATAGTTTCCAACAAAAGTGTTAAGCAATCGTTTTTAAAGAAAACACGGTCGAAGTCCAGACTCACTAATGTATCGTAACAAACTCGATAAGACACACTAATGCAAATTTCTGGTTCTCTAAGACCAATGCTCTGATACCAACTGAAATGTCCCGTTCATATTGATTATAAACGTTCCATATTAATTGATTTCGTTGCGAGGTTTTGACCTCTATATGAGACGTTTTTCAAAGACTGCATTCGTTTTTAAAAACAAACCATAACCTTTATTTTATCGACAAGGTTAAAAGGACACCACCTAGATTATCCAAAAATTATAATATAAAAATATCACACTTACACACTACCAATACATATTGGTTTACAATATTGATATGTTACAACAAAATAAATCTCGAATGCAGTTTTAAACAATATTATACAAGCATGCTGACACCAAATCTTGTCCATATTTTAGCATGAAACAGCGGAAGCTCTTAATAATCACCTGAGAATAAACATGCCAACAAAAATGTTGGTGAGTTATAGGTTTAACCTATATATTTATCAAATCGTAATAATAGACCACGAGATTTCATATTTCAATATACATCCCATACATAGAGATAAAAATCATTCATACCCTGAACACCTGGTAACCGACCTTAACAAGATGCATATAGAATATCCCCTATCATTCTAGGACTCCCTTCGGACATGATAAATTCTAAGTACTAAAGCATCATGTACTTTGGATGGGGTTTGTTGAACCCAATAGATCTATCTTTAGGATTCGCGTCAATTAGGGTGTCTGTTCCCTAATTCTTAGATTACAGACTAAAAAGGGTCATATTCAGTTTAATAATTCTACCACAGAATGTAGTTTCACGTACTTGTGTCTATTTTGTAAAACATTTATAAAACTATATATATTCTCATCCCAAAAATGATAGATTTAAAAAGTGGGACTATAACTCACTTTCACAGATTTTTACTTCGTCGGGAAGTAAGACTTGGCCACTGGTCGATTCACGAACCTATAACAAATATGTACATATATATCAAAGTATGTTCAAAATATATTTACAACATTTTTTATTCGTTATAATGATTTGAGTTTATTAAGTCAGATGTCCTCGTTAGTAACCTACAACTAGTTGTCCACAGTTAGATGTACAGAAATAAATTGATATATATTATCTTGAATCAATCCATGACCCAGTGTATACAAGTCTCAGGCTAGATCACAACTCAAAGTATATATATTTTTGGAATCAACCTCAACCCTGTATAGCTAACTCAAACATTACTGCATATAGAGTGTCTATGGTTGTTCCAAATAATATATATACATGGGTCGATATGATATGTCAAAACATTTGCATACGTGTCTATGGTATCTCAAGATTACATAATATATTAGAATACATGTATAATACAATATGAGTTAACTAGGATATGATTAATATAGATTTGTTACCAATTTTCACGTATCTACAACAAGCAAAATTATCCAATCTTGTTTTACCCATAACTTCTTCGTTTTAAATCCGTTTTGAGTGATTCAAGTTGATATGGTTTCATATTGAACTTAAGTTTATGAATCTAAACAGAAAATGTATAAGTTTATAGTCGTAAATACAGATTACAAGTCATTTTTGTAAAGGTAGTCATTTCAGTCGAAAGAGCGACGTCTAGATGACCATTTTGGAAAACATACTTCCACTTTGAGTTTAACCATGATTTTTGGATATAGTTTCATGTACATAAGAAAAATCATTTTCCCAGAAGAACAACTTTTAAATCAAAGTTTATCATAGTTTTTAATTAACTAACCCAAAACAGCCCGCGGTGTTACTACGACGGCGTATATCCGGTTTTACGGTGTTTTTCGTGTTTTCAGGTTTTAAATCATTAAGTTAGCATATCATATAGATATAGAACATGTGTTTAGTTGATTTTAAAATTCAAGTTAGAAGGATTAACTTTTGTTTGCGAACAAGTTTAGAATTAACTAAACTATGTTATAGTGATGACAAGTTTAAACCTTCGAATAAGGTAGTTTTATATATATGAATCGAATGATGTTATGAACATCATTACTAACTCAGGTTTTGTGGATAAACCTACTGGAAATGAGAAAAATAGATCTAGCTTCAAAGGATCCTTGGATGGCTTGAAAGTTCTTGAAGTAGAATCATGACACGAAAACAAGTTCAAGTAAGATTTCCACTCGAAATAAGATTGTTAAAGTTATAGAAATTGAATCAAAGTTTGAATATGAGTATTACCTTGTATTAGAAAGATATCTTACTGTAAATAAGAAAGATTTCTTGAGGTTGGATGATCACTCAAAGTGGATTTGCAAGATTGGAAGTAAGCTAGCAAACTTGGAAGTGTTGTTGGTGTGTTCTTGAGTAGTTGTTTTATAACTTGGTTTATGTATGGATTTATGAACAAGATTGAGCTAGATTTTGATGAAGACAATGAAGAACACTTAAAACAATGGAAGAACACTTGAGAGAGAGTAGTTTGATGCATGTAAGTTGCAAAATGAAAGTGTGTATGTGTGTGTTCATTCACGTGAACTATGGTGTCACCATATAGGCTCCATTAGTTTGTTATTTTGTGAGATATTTCATGATAGATGTTAAATGATGGTTCCCACATGGTTAAGTGACTCATATGGGCTGCTAAGAGCTGATCATTGGAGTGTATATACCAATAATAAATACATTTAGAAGCTGTGTATTGTATGAGTACAAATACGAGTGCATACGAGTAGAATTGTTGATGAAATGAATGAGGATGTAATTGTAAGCATTTTTGTTAAGTAGAAGTACTTTGATAAGTGTCTTGAAGTCTTTCAAAAGTGTATGAATACATATTAAAACACTACATGTATATACATTTTGACTGAGTCGTTAAGTCATCGTTAGTCGTTACATGTAAGTGTTGTTTTGAAACCTTTAGGTTAACGATCTTGTTAAATGTTGTTAACCCATTGTTTATTATATCTAAAGAGATGTTAAATTATTACATTATCATGATATTATGATATATTAATATATCATAGTATGATATATATAGTTAAATGTTGTTACAACGATAATCGTTACATATATGTCTCGTTTCGAAATCATTAAGTTAGTAGTCTTGTTTTTACATATGCAGTTCATTGTTAATATACTTAATGATATGTATACTTATCATTTATCATGTTTATATATAGTGTATCAATATCTTAAAATGATTCATATGTAATTAGTAAGACGTTGTTATAACGATAATCGTTATATATATCGTTTTCGAGTTTCTTAATTCAATAGTCTCATTTTTATGTATATAACTCATTGTTAAAATACTTAATGAGATACTTACTTATCATAATATCATGTTAACTATATATATAACCATATATATGTCATCATATAGTTTTTACAAGTTTTAACGTTCGTGAATCACCGGTCAACTTGGGTGGTCAATTGTCTATATAAAACCTATTTCAATTAATCAAGTCTTAACAAGTTTGATTGCTTAACATGTTGGAAACACTTAATCATGTAAATATCAATTTCATTTAATATATATAAACATGGAAAAGTTCGGGTCACTACAGATGAGCTTAACAGAAGGCTATAGCAATGGAGGATCGCCCTAGAATTAAATGGCCTACGGATTAGCAGACTTAAATCGGAGTACCTTAGATGCGATTTCAATACGAGCGAAGAGGAACAAGAGGATATAGTGGATGTCCGAATTGGGGATCAGACGTTACCTCCACGAGAGTCCTTTAGATATTTAGGCTCGATGCTTCACAAATCGGGAAGGATAGATGAGGACGTGGCGCATCGTATATGAGCAAGATGGTTGAAGTGGAGGGCAGAGAAAGGGGTGTTGTGCGAAAAGAAGATACCCCTCAAATTGAAAGGGAAATTCTACAAGGTGGCAATCAGACCAGCCATGCTGTACGGATCAGAGTGTTGGCCAATGACGAAAGCCCAAGAGAGGAGGATGGAGGTGGCAGAAATGAGGATGTTTAGGTGGACGTATGATAAGACCATGTTTGATATGATACCAAATGGAGTTTTTAGGGAGAACTTGGAAGTTGGGAACATAACCAACAAGCTGAGGGAAGGAAGACTTAGATGGTTTGGGCATGTTTTGAGGCGCCCACTTTTAGCCCCGGTTAGGAGAGTCGAGACCCTCGTTGTTGGGGGCGTAAGGAGAAGGGGTAGATCCAGACGTAGGTTGGAGGATAGATTGAAGCTTGACCTGAAAGAACTTCTACTGACGGAGGACATGACTTCTGATAGGAGCCTGTGGAGGAGTAGAATTAGTGTAATTGAGTAGGACTCTTTTTTAGGCATATTAGAACTAATATAGGCGCTAGAGGTTTTTTTTTTTTTTTTTTTTTTAACTATAACTATAACTATATAATATATAGCTACACTATATATATATATATATATCCCTTTACATGGTATCTGTTTTACCTGTATAGCAGTATATTGGTATATTGCATCTCGGTATCTAGGTGTTTCTGTTTATGTATGTATGTATCTAAGTGTATATGTATGTCTGTATCTATATGTATACATGTTTAGTTATACGTATTTTTTTTAACTGGAATTTACATATTACTGCGCATTATATTATTCATGCTATCTGTCATACTGTTGTGCATTACTGTTATATGTGTTTTCTTTTTTGGCTTATTCGTATGGTTTCATCTCCCTAGACGCACATAACGCTTACAGGTACGTATGCCCGCACTTTTTCGTTTTGTTGAGCTTTCCTGGCCGGAGGTCCCTCAGGAAGCAATCTCTTGGCTCTCGAGTAGAGGGTGGGACGATCTTATCTAGTCGCGGGTTCTATACCCGCGGGTGGAGTAGTGACTTCCCTCTAATCTAGGGTTCGAGGAATGATTGTCTACACTCCACCTCCCCCATACCCTACATTCGTAGGATTGAGTATTGTTGTTGTTGTTGTTGATAACCAGTAATATTTAATTAATATATCAATATCAACATACATAAATAAATGACATATCATAGTGTGACAAGTATATGAGGATCTAAAGTGCATATTATTCAAAAAGTTGAAGATTAATTAACATACAATACATACATGTCTAAAATTCGGACTATACAAATGGCAACACCTTCGTGACCCTTTTGACACCTCTATGTCTCTCTCTCATCATCTTTTATATCTCTCCTCTCTTATGCTCCACAACCGCTAACATTAACCGGCAACATCATTTATCATTTATCCTTATTATATCAACAATTACACACACCCCCTCACTTAAAGCTTCAATCTTTCACTTCCAAGAACACACACACTCATGCAAGGTGTAAAAGAAACAATTCCGGTTGAACTTTCCATCACCTCCGGCGACAGTGGTGATAGTCAAGATTTCTTGAAACTCAAAGAAGAATATGAGATTTTGAATAAAGATGGTAGTGAAAAAGATATATCAGAAGAGATACTGACAATTAAAGAAGAACCCGTGTTGGTTTATGATGATGATGACGATTGTTTTCTTGGTAGTGGCAGTTTGTTGAACTCTCCGGCCGTACGGGTACCGAAACCGATAGAAGGGTTGAGAGACGGCGGACCTCCACCGTTTCTGAAGAAAACATTCGAAATGGTGGATGACCCAACAACAGATTCAATCATATCATGGAGTGATTCTAAAAAAAGTTTCATTCTTTGGGATCCTCATAAGTTTTCTACTCATCTTTTGCCACAAAGATTCAAGCATAATAATTTCTCTAGCTTTGTTCGTCAACTCAATACTTATGTAAGTTTAATCGCCTAGCTTAATTGTTTATTAACTTTGACTTTAGATTTTTGCCTGTCTCAATCTGATGTTCAATTAACCATATACGAGCTGCAGCATTTGACACTTGTTTTTATTACAATAATCTGTTCCCACGTGTTGTATGTTTCTTTATAACTTTGACCTTTGTTCACCACAAGCAAAAAATGTGTTGTCATGAAGCTACGCAGTTTGAATATATAGTTGATCAATTAATTAATTGCATACTGTATATATGATGGTTAACTAGTTGATTTAGAGTGTTAATAGTGGATAATTTTAGGCGTGAAGTTTAGTTAATTTTCTGAATTGATGCTTATATAGTACTGTACTTAATTACTGTAGAGGTTCAAGAAAATCGACCCTGATCGGTGGGAGTTTGCAAATGAATTGTTCCAAAAGGATAAGAAACATTTGTTAAGAGATATAAAGAGGAGAACTAAACAGGCACAAATGATGCAAAAACAAGCTGAATTCGAACAAGAAGCTTGTGTTCACCAGATAAACCGCTCAATGGAATCTGAGCTCAAAAATCTAAGGAGAGATGGAGCTATGCTGAGACAGGAGATCATCAAGGTGAAAGAACAACAGCAGAACACCGAAAAGCATTTGGAAATCGTTCAAGAACGTATGTTAAGAATGGAATTCAAGCAACAAAAGTTGTTGATTTTCAAATCGAAAGCTTTTAGAAATCCTGTTTTTGTTGAACTTTTGCAGCGTTCAGTGCAGAAACAGGAAATGGGTAGTGTTGAAATGTACAAAAGGCGGAAACTTGAGCAAATGGTCAACACGGGTAGTGGTAGTGTTGTTGATGAAGTAGTGAATCGGGTTGTTGGAGAAGAGTGGAATATGGTGGATCCCGAGGGCAGCTATACAGCATTTTCTTCCGATGAATCGATAAGCCCAATTGAAGATCATAATAAGACAGCTAGTGAGGAATATTATGGATTGAATAGATCTGATTACAATTCAACAGAGAACTTCATATTGTGGGAGAAGCTAATGCAGGATGAATTGATATTCGATGATAACAAATCTGATGGAAAGAATCAATCTAAAACTTATCTTCAAGAATGGGAAGAATTGATTCCAAATGTGTAATTAAGGCCGGCGTATACTATATATACATACCGGCAGTAGCTAGATAATGACAGACACAGTGTGCACTACATATATGTTTGGGTTTGTTTTATTGAATCTTTGTCGTAGGAATTATGATAGTGAACTGCTACATGTATATTAGTTTCTATAGCATTTAGTGTTAACTAGTTTTCGAACCCTCGCTTCGCGCCGTGGGTTTAGTTTTTAATGTATTTTATTGCGTTTAGTTTGTAAAATTTTTTTGTGGCTAACGATGATGTTGAAACGCAACTCGAGTCGAACTAAGGTATAACCCGTGAAAGATTTAAATGTTATTTAAAATTAACAATATATGTGCATCTCCGCGTTTTGCTATGGAGTTGTCGACTTTTAAAAATTTAACGGGGAATTAACGTGTATGAAAAGTACCCCAAATATTTAGCGTTTTTTAAAAAAGCTACCGTTTTGCGTATAGCTAGTGACATTGTGTTCCTAAAATTATTTCGAGTTTAACGATGGTGGCGGAAAAATTTAACTTGTTGCGAGTGCGAAGATATGGCCCGTTGAATATTTGGGTGGAGTTTGTTTAAGATTTTTTATGAGAATGGTTAATTAACATTTTACCCCCTGTTTGGGGGGTGTAGTTGATTTTTTGGATAAAGTGTGAGGTGGTTTGTGCTTGAATTTGGAAAGAAAAAAAAAATGCGGAAAGTCAAAAATACCTCCAGGTACTATTCATTTCCCCTATGTCTTTTAGAATGTAGGTATAATATAATAATTATTATAAAGCCTATATAGCTATTTTTCATCTATAGTTTAATTGTATGCTCATAGTTGTTACACTATCTCGCGTACTTTGTAAATTAAATATAAGGTAAAATGTTGGTTCTAACTTAGATACACATCTGATCTACTTATACGAGCTTAATTACACATTTACACCCAAAAGGTCATCTGTTCAAATGACAACATTTATATTGGATCATTTTTTTAGCCAACATCATGTCTTATATATAAGCATATAAGCCCGTTAATTTTATAGTGATTTGGATTTTAATAAAAATGCATTTAATCAAATTTAAGTACATCTTAAATATTTATATATTAGTTAACTTTTTGAAGGTGAAAACTAAAATAAAGAAAATGAATCTTCAAGAGGGTTGGAAAGAAGTGGCATAAGTTGATTTTCTATATAAGATGATTATGTTAACCAAGTCTTAATATATCTTACTTTGTGTCACTTTTTTGATGCGTCTAGATCTTGTCCCCATACTCGCAACAAAAGCACAAAACTTACCATCAACGACCTCACTATTTTGGCAATAATTAATGTATCATATCATACTATCCAATCAATTTACTCTCGCGAGAAATGATATTAAAATAAAATATTATTAATCGTTTATCATATTTCGACATCTGTGAAGGTTCAATTTTCAGTAATTCAATTCTTTTTTTAGACAGAAGTAAAACTCCCTCCCCTTTACCCCAAACGATATGGGAAAGGTGTAATGAGTGGATACTTCATGGTAGAGATGAAATTGTATTTTCGGGTGTCGAACTACTGACCTCCACTAAAGGAGGCAGGCCACCAACCGCTGGACCACATCACAACTTCATTCAGTAATTCAATTCTAATCAATTGAACGGGTTAAGGTCTGACTCGATCAATAATTCAATTAGGTCACTAGATCTATTATATTTAGTTTATGTTTGTTTGATAAAAGAAAAAGAAAAAGGTAGATGCCTTTCTCTTTTCATACACATGTTTGCATCATTAATTTTAATTGGTGATCCTTCTATAGCTGTTGCAGCTACGATTGAGAATGTTAGTTTTGGTTCGGAGTAACAAAGTTAGGGTCTCCTTCGTCGATTTTCATGATTCGGAATGCTCGTTATCTTTTACGTCGGGCAAATCTTTCTCTTCTTAAAGTAGTAAGGAAGCTCATTATGGCTTTGTCCAAGAGTAATGATACCGCAACCCGCATGCGCACCTCATATGTATGCGGGCGCTTACTAGCATGCGTATGCGTGTGTTTGTGTGCGTTATGCGGTATGCGAATTCGTATCTGATGCCTTTGTTCTCGGTACAGCGATTACTTGGCTAACAAGTAAATATCTTTTCCATAATTACATCCGTGATTCGGGGGAGTTTTTATGGAAATGATTGCCAATATCTCAGATGGTTCTAGAATTAGGGTTTGCCTATATATACAAACCCTAACTATCATTCTAAGCATCATCACATTACGTAACTATCATCTGCCACATGCCTTACGTAATTAAGCATCATTCTTCGTCTTTTCAAGGTTAACAGGTTAGTTCTTCATTAAACTAGCACCTACAACCTTATTTGGGGCCTTCTGATCAGCGATAGCTATCAAAGGTGGACTTAATCACTTGGCCACCCCGCCGACATCATCATGTCGGCCAGGGTTATCCACGGTAGCCGGACCGGAGAGCCTTGTTCTAAGATCCTTAAACCCCACTAACGCATTGAGCAGGCATGTTAAACCCTATGGTAAAAATATGCATGATCAAGTGGTGCTTTCATTGAGAGTCGAATTAGTTCAAGACTGTTTAATTGCTTTCTCTTTTAAAAGCTTTTGAATTATAAGGCTTATTGTTCACGAAATTTTCTGAATTTTTTCTTTTAACAGTATAATGACTTCCGGGGACTCGTCGGAACGTACTCACACGGATAATCAAAACACACCATCTGGCAGTCAGCATACGCAGGCTATGACTACGGGGGCGGGGTACGCGCCATATCTTCCACCTGTATCCGGCGAGCCTTTTCAGAGGTATAAGCCGATATATCCAGATGGGATTACACCGCCAAGGGCAAACTCGCCGGTTACCACCACACGGTTGGATTTTTCCGCAGTGGATCCAAGGGTCATCTTGGTAGGCACTGGCGGTGAAACAGTAGGCCCGCACGTAGTATGCTGCGGCCAGGTACCTATTTATAGTACCACGGTTTCAATCCCTCTGCAGACGCAGAGTGTTCAGCAGAATTCATCGTTTACACCGTTGCAACCTTGGCAACCACCGCGTCCAATTTCGCAGTTTTTAACTCCTGCGGATGCGCAGGCATTACTTAATAGTTGGGGGTTCGGTGTCATTCCGGATGCCAATTCTCATTGGACGCCGATAACCGCAGAACAGCAAAGCACTGCGCATACGGTTGGGCTTATAGCGGCATATCCTCAGGTCTCGCAGGCATCTGCGCCACAGGTTTTGGCACCTTTTCAGATACCCGTATACTCTGCGTCTGCAAGCCTGCCTTCTTTCCCAAATCAGCCTTGGCTGTATCCGCAGACGCCAGGGCAGCCATGGCAAAATATTCAGGGGCAGGCGAATCTCGCAAGCCAATTTATGCAGGCGGCACCTCCTGACATGGTCCACCTATTTTCACAACCTGATTTTGTTCAGGATATGATGAGGCGTTTCTTCGCAGGGCTCAAAGGTGACCCTGTTAAACCACCTTTTGAGCTACCAACTACCTTTGATAAGTTTCCTCCGCATATAACTACATATCCGTTTCCATCTGCGCCAAAGATACCTCATACGTTGGGTACTTACAATGGCTTAACTGATCCGGATGACTTCTTACAGCGTTTTGAAGGCGCAATGCGCAATCAAGGTTGGGTGGATCCGGTTGTGTGTAAGATATTTCCAATGACACTGCAGGGTGTTGCTCGTGAATGGTTTAATAAGCTGCCGGCGGGGAGTATAGCCGGGTTTATGGATCTGCGGACGAAATTCTTGCTGCAATATCAGAATCAGAGGCCACGCAAGCACACTCATATCGAGTGTCATGATATTGCGCAGAAGTCCAAGGAATCTTTGGGTGAATTTCTTACAAGATATACTAATGAGTGTCTGCGCATACTAGATCTCAAGCCAGAGCAGCAGATTTTCGGACTCATACATGGTATAAACTCAGAACGTCATCCAACGCTGGTAAGACGTCTGCGCCATACGGTCCCAACAACTTATGCGGAAGCGCTTAATGAATGCCATGACTACATGCGGAGTGGCGAAGATAATGATATTCCAACAGCTAGTTCACGCAACGAGAGGAAAAACGATGATGATCGTTCGCGTGATCAGAATCGTGGCAATAACTCTCGCGGAAGGTATCCTAGCGGTGGTCTTATCAGGAATGATAAAGGGAAATCAAGTGGTAATTATCGAAACAATAATCAGCGCGGCATCAACAATCAAAACTATGCGCTGCTTAAAAGTTTGTCCAAAACGCCAAAAGAAATTTTGACAACCGAACCAGTGTGCGCGACCTTTGCGGTCCCAACTCCGCTTACAGAATTTGGTAAGCGGGATAAAACAAAGTATTGTGAATTCCATGACGACTACGGTCATGACACTAATCGGTGTAAAAACTTAATGGAACGAGTGCTCGAAGCACTGCGTGAAGGCAAGTTTGATCACCTGAAACCACCTAAGAAGGATAAGGGAAAAACTGCGGAGGAAGGTTCAAAGGCTAAAACTTTCGCATGGCAAAAAGTTGATAAAACAAAAAGCGCTGACTTAACCATCAATATGGTCGACGTAGAGAAAGTTAGCCAGAGGAGAAAGTACAATGATCAGCAGGATTGGGAACTTCTTCCAATTACTTTCCCTCCTGTCATGTCAATCGACACAATTAATGAGCCGATTATCATCAAGTGTCGCATCCCTTCTTGCGGAGTACAAATTAAACGCATGCATTTTGACACTGGGAGTGGCGTTGACATTATGTACGAGCATTGCTATCGTTTCCTTCCTGCAGAAGTTAAGACGCAGCTACGCCAGTCTGATATCACGTTATCTGGGTTCTCCGGAGAAAGCTCATGGCCGATAGGGCGTATAGAGCTGATGGTAGAGCTTGCGGATGACAGGAATCCACAGATGGTCAGACATGAGTTGGTTGATTTTTATGTGGTCCGATCGACTTCGCGTTATAACGCGCTGCTAGGAAGAAACTTCATACGGTGTTTTAACATTATACCATCAGTGGTGCATGGCTTGATTAAGTTTCCTACCGTGGGAGGCGTTGCCACGATTGCGTCACATCAAATAATCGAGTTGTGTGGCTCAGTTGTGCCTATCAGCACTCCCAGCGTAGGGGAACAACTCGCAAACTGTGCGGTCATAGCGAATCGTTTACATCCGGATAAGCGAATTAAAATCGGCGCAGGTTTGTCAGCTGGAACCAAGGCTAAGCTACATGGAATATTATCCGCAAACGCAGATGTTTTCGCGTGGCGCGAATCAGACATGACTGGGGTTCCGCGAGATATTGCGGAACATAAATTGAATGTTAATCCATCACTCACGCCCGTTAGGCAAAAGAAGCGGCATATGGCTCTTGAACGCAGTGATTGGTTGTGCACAGAAGTAGATAACCTAGTCAAAGAAAATAAGCGGCGTTGTAGGAAAAACTGGGTGATACTCCGTTTCTTCTTAGGTTGTTTGTAAATGTGGTTTGTGGTTCATGGAATCACGGGTGAGGTTACCTGGATAGGTGGGTAGTTCCTATCGGTGGAGCTAAGACACCTTCAAGGGATTTTTATGGATGGTCTTGACGACGGGTCGACTCTTCACATCCAGAGTGATTCGGTCTAGTTTGGTGGGTGTTGGTTGTGTCGCTAGCTTTTGTGTTGTAGTTAGCGTTTGCTGGTTTTGTTTGGTTGATTTGGTGTTCCCCATTTTTAATTTGGTTTGATTTCATGCTTTGTTGCATATTTCGTTGGGTGATCGTTCCTTTTTTATGACAGCTTCATCACTCTTTTTTATATCATTCGTTTTTTTTAATGAAAAAGGAATTCTTAATTCTATCATTCATGACATATATGTTACGTCACCTACTGAGTTGATTAACATATTTACATAATTATTTTCACCTGTTGTAACTTAAGTGAGAAAACGAGTATATGACCGGATGGCTTTTTAAAACCATCCACCTAATTATATCCATGACATGTGGCGGGAGGAAACCGCATTGGAAAAACTACGTACCCTTGAGGATCGAACCCTTAACCTTTACCATCCACCGATTACCCGAATAATCAAGTTACCACTCAGGTAATGCATAAATTTCATAAAATATATGGAATGAGTTGGATTAGTTTGATGTTATTCCAAAAAAAAAAAAAATAATAATAATAATAATAATTATTGTTGTATTAGTTATAAGAATTTATTCTAATGCCAACCTAAAGCTTATAAATAATTACTATAATTATATTTATTATTTATTATAAATTATAATAAATAATAACTATATTATATTAACGACAAGTAAGAAAGTTTATATCGACTTCTAATAATTTAAAATCTGATGATTATATCAGAATGACTCAATGGCTTAATAATCTTATATTAATAATGAAATTGTAATAATAATATTATAATTTGTACGTGGTCTGGTAGCAAATTAAAAAAAAAAAAAAATTGTCGACACTTTACATTTTTATATAATGAAATAATTATGCAATTCTTTATTTATTAGTAGGATTTATGGCACATTAAATTAAATACATATTGACACCTACTATAATGTAGGCTGAGGTCAATCCACAAAACTCAGATATATATATATATATATATATATATATATATATATATATATATATATATATATATATATATATATATATATATATATATATATATATATATATATATTAATAATAATATAATATATGAACAGGACCAAAACATGGTCACAAAAATAACTTAAAAATGCAAGTGATGAAAACTTGTCTGAAAAAAGTGAAAATCTGACTAAATGAGTATAAAATATTACAGTTGTGTATAGTACAGTAAATAATAAAGCAGTGAGTTATAGTAACCGGGTAGTACTAATTTCCGAAAGTGAATTGGCTGGTTCGTGGATTGACCACAGCAGATGTGGATGTGGATGAAGATGAAGAGGAGATGGCATTGGACCTGTCGAATTCTTGTTTGTCCTCGGTGTAAGCTTTGTTTAGAGCTTCTTGAACTTGACTGTACTTTTGCTTCTTTAATTCTTGCTCTTCCGGAGTTGTGTTTTTCCTTTTCCATTCATCTACTTCTTGTGTGTCAACTATCTTATTTAGTACTTCTGAGCATCGAGGAAAAAACCGTTTCCCTAGTTCCACTGCCAACAAAAATGTTCCCCGCTTTTAAATTAATATAATGATAATGATTCAAACAAACTCAATGTCATTTGGACCAAAAGTGCTAAAGTAATTAATTGGAGTACCTGTTTTAGAGAGTGCTGTTAACCTGGCCAAATGCTCCTCTTTGATCAAGAAAGGTGCATCATTCAAATCCATGGTTAACTGTGCATTTGCCAAATTCTGGGAATATACACTTTCTAGTGTGAACTCACACGTCCCATCAACTTGCGCAATCTCCATCGCAACCTTCGCTTCCGTCGGAAATAGAAGGCTCGCCAATGCAACTAAAATATATATATATATTTTTTTTTTTTTAAATCCAGTGCCAAAAGTTACATATTTTTAGTTAACAGGGGCTTCATAAAAAATTATCATAAAACTACAATTTTGACCCGTTACAACCCACCCATTTTGAAGTTTGATAGTAAAGAAAAAAATGTACCTCTATTTTCAAGATACAACAACTTGACACGCAAATCATCTCCTGCCATAGCTAGAGAAGCAGAAGCCTCTCCTAGCAACGGGTTTCGTCTTTCTGCTTGTTCAAGTATCTCAATGCACAATCGTCCTTTGCTACACTCTCTACCTTCCTCAGTTGACTTATAATAGTCAATCGCTCTCGTGAGTCTCTTTGAAATCTGAAGTGCTTTTCTTCCATCCGGGGTAGGATCAGTAGGGCGGGCCCCCTTTGTGAGAAGAGATACAATGATATTCGGTTCTTTTCTCATTGCAGCAACGTGAAGTACACTATACCCCCTTGAGTTTTTATGATTCACATCTGCAAGTGCCAAATCAAGCAACTCTGTTGTCGTTTTAGCATCAGCATAAGCGACAGCATAGTGAAGAGCACAGGAACCGTCTAAAGACGTATGGCCTTCTCTTAGTAACATTGTGACTAATTCAACGTCATCTGAATCGAGAGCTCTGTGGACCCGTTTTACGTGCTTGTCTGGGAAACTATTGCTTCCGGGCTTGTCCAAACCAAGGTTAAACCGAGAATCAATAATTTGTTTGACTATCTGTTCTGGCAAAGCTTTATCGAGAGTTACAAAGTCAACGTTAGATTTGACTAATATGTTGATACATTTTGAAAGAAGTTCCTCGCATGATTGACCACATGTGTTTGCAACTGATAGGATTACTAGAATGTCGTCGGCTGAAGCCTTGTCAAGAATGTCTAGCAGACGCCTCTACACATTATCAAATCAAACTTATAATTATTAGAATTAAATTTTAAATATAAATTTGTTTTCAACAGGAGATAAAGCAAGGCAACTTACTGCCACAAGGGTTACTGTCAATTGATTATGTTTATTTGTGTCAAATTGTTCAAATATCATCCTTCAATGGATCGATTACTTCATTAATTATATATAATCAGAATATAATTACAACAACGACCTAGGAGAAACACATCCAAAGACTACGTAGTATCTCCTACACCAACTAGTAAAAAACTACTGATTTGTAATACTCCTTATATAAATAGTCCAAATTCTGAGTATTACAACTAGAAGCAGAGCATCATAAGCACATCCAAATTTTTTAATGTTATCTGGTTCTGATCATAAGCATAACAGGTGTGGACTAAACAAAAATTGTACGTAGCTTTTTAACAAGACATAGTTGTTATTTAACCACAAAAACTTAGGTATGCAACTCTAATTTAGGATTTGGAAGTAGTTTGCAAATATACCTGCCACAAAGCAACCATTTCAGGGATCTGAAAAATGTGGAAAGCGTAGACCAGCTCCACCATAAAATCGACAGCGGGGCGACAGGCTTCATGTGAACATTCTTCATCAACACAGGCACATATATCTTTAGGCAAACCCATTATTTTACCACTGTAAATATACTTCAACGCACATATCAACGATTCATATCCAATTTCATAATCACAACCCAATTCCTTCATCTTCAATTTCACATTTTTATCACAAAATTTATTCTTGAAAAACGGGCTACGACCTGACAATATACACCGGTGGACAGGGATTTCCCGGCCACCGGAAAGTATAATTTTGGCATCGGAGAATGAATTAGCAGGCTCCAACAAGATTGATTCTAGGGTTTCTGATAGACGATTAAGAGCAGAAACATTAGGTAGTTCAAGGGTGGTACCCGCATATGAAACACCGCTGCTCCCACTTATTATATCAGTTGAATCAGAAAAACCAGTTCGATTATCCATCAAGAATCAAAAATTGATCAAAAACTGGAAACTATACAATACAACAATCGATCAAGAGACTGTGGAATAGTATGTGGGTGTTAATTTAGAGATTGACCCAGTATTGATTAGAGTGAAATTGAGCTATTGGCGACCATTTATGTTAAGAAAAAAAAAAAAAAAAGGTAAGATCTTTGGGGAAAATGGATTGAGAGGGTTGATTGGTCAACTGGGGTTTGTTTGAATTTGGTGTACATGTGAGGTTTGGATGCATGATGTGTCTCTGTATATTTTATTTTTATTTTTATTTTATTTTAAATAAAAATAATATAATATTAGTAATCAGGATGATGAAGTCAGAAGTGTGAGATAAGGAGGTGATGACAATAGCTTATTGGGGGATAAAAGCAGATGAAATTTCTGCTTCAAAAAATCTGGGTATCATATTATTGGGTAATGAATGAATGAATGATGATGATTTGTCCCTTGTTTAATGGGCTTGGTGTGTGTGGGCCCTACTTGGAGTCAGGGGGTCCCCTTTTGCTTGTCTATTGGGCTTGAAAGATTTTACTTTCCCTCTGACCTGTGACTCCTACCGGGAGCCTGGTTTATGGGGTAGAACATGGTCAAGATCACGAGAGCCACGTCTGGGATTATGGCCTATGTGTGACATGTAGCATAATTTATGCGAAGGAGACCTATCGTATAATTTTTGTTAATCAAATGATTCATAAGTGCTTGGGAGATTCTTTACCCTTTTATAATGGGTGATGATATATACACAACCACTTTTTACACATACACAACTAAATATGCTTTACAGTGTTGTACTGTATAATACTATAAAGCATATTGTATAATACTATAAAGCATATTTGGTTGTGTATGTGTAAAAAGTGGTTGTGTACATATCACTTCCCTTTTATAATATGGGTAAAATTATCAAATAGAACACGAATATTGGAATGTCAGTATTCAAATAATCTGAATAGAAAACACCTCGTGTGTTTTAGAAAATCGAGTCTAAACCAAGTTGGACTAGAAAGTAACTAGTTACTTGGATCATTCATGCTAATAGTTATAAGATGGTTGCTAACATAATCTTGTGTTTTTAGCTCATGTGTTAGTGGTCTGCTTTTTTTAGCCATATGTCACGAGTTCAACTCTCGTAGAGTGCAGCATTGCACACAAAGTTGTCCATTTACCATTGAAATCCATTCAAGGGTACCTTCCGCACATCCCGTTGTGGGGTAGTGAGAAGGGGAGGTTTTTCCGCTCATGCCCTCGGAATAGGTCGAGTTTCCTCCTGAGCAGCAGTTGAGGACAAGTTATGCAATTGGGGTAGATGAACGCGTCGGTGGTTATGTCTCCCTAGATGATCTCGTACTACTGATAAAAAAAAAATGGTTGTTGACACGATGTTTTATGATCTAGTGGGAATTATTATATTTTCACAAACAACCACTCATTTATATTATGTGCTTATTTTTCTTTAAATATTTAATGCTATTCATATTAACACCAAAATGATATAAGTAACCTCTAAAATCCTATAACCAAACATTGTTTATCATTCTTAAAACGTCTTCCTTTTAACTATCACGTCATTACTTAATTTTCTTTTATATATATTTTAACCAACACAAAAAAGAAAAAAGAAAAAAATTAAATTATACAAATAATCATATTAAAAAAAACATTTTTATCAAAAAAACAACGGTCACATATTTTTTTTTCTAAAAAAAAGACATAATTAAAAGTGTAAGCATATATATCCTTCAATACTAAACGTTATAAACTAAAAACGAATACATTATTAAATCGTATCATAAAATACGAATTCAATATTATTTATTGATCATGTCATTACTCGTGTTCCCGTCCTCATCACTACCCTCGTCATCGTAATTATGTTACAATCTTCAAGAATAACAAAATACAATGTTATAGGTTGCCGCATAGGGTTTGCTCGTTCTTTGATTCCATCTCATTCCTCTTCTTTGTTTACATACACGAATTTTTCCATAACTTTTTTGAAGTACATCACGTCCGGCTGTTCGAAAGGTACAATTTAAAAAAAAAAAAAACGAATACAGTTTGCGATAAATCCATCTCGCCAACATCAAGGTTTTCAAGCAATTTTCTTTCTCTAATCACGTATCACTTTTTGGCGAGCGAAAAATGACCTCCGTAATAAACATCCATCGAAACAATAATGGGTGCCATGGGCAATTTTGTGTAAAAATTAGAAGGTTATTTGGTGGACGTTGTGTAAAAAGAAATAGAGTAAAGAATGAATTTGAAGGTGTAGTTGTCAATAAAATGAAGTTGTTTATATATAGCGATAAATATAAAGTTTATTTTTTTTTAAAATGAAAAACGACCGTTGAAGGCTCAAACGATTGTTTTTGTGGACCTCGTCAACTTAAACGTTTCGCCAAATCCATGGTGATGTCCGGTGACGAGCCGGTGCCTATGGCACCATGCGGGTGGCGAACTGGTGGCGACGGGTAATGAAGCCATAGGTAGTGATCTTACTATCGTTATCTGATTGTTGTTATTAAGTAAAAATACCGTCTAGGATCATATGTTTTGTTTCATGGAGACTACAAACCCTAAAATGCTTACTAACGCCAACAGACTTAGACTTGCAATCGTACGTAAACCTAACCTAACCTAATCTTTCAATACTCTCCCGTAATTCAAACGGTAAACTCGCTACACACAACAACACTTGTTATTACTACATATATTAAAAGCCACCTCTATTGATTTCGTTTTAATTAATCAAATAACATTGAGTATTTTCTTTTTATTTTAATATAAATAAAATACATACTTGAGATTAATAATAAGTGATTTATATATATAATATATATACTAATGGTTAATTTGGGGTATTGTTTTTCGTTAATTTCACTAAGAATAAAATGAATGTGACGCATATAGTTTTTTTTACAAATTATCGATGTGAGAATGTAATTGTAAATCATTAATATAATATTATATACATAAAGTAAAACAGTCTGTTACTACAAATGATTTCCGCAACAACGGGTGGTAAACAAATTGTATATACTAATAGTCACTCATTCTATTGTCGTTTCATGTCAGAAGACGACATTTTTTTTTTCTTCATTTTTTTTCCCTCTTTTTACTTTTTTTCATTTTAAAAGAAATTCAATCCATTTAATAAAATGTATATATATGTTTTTCTAACTTTGCATTTAATAAAAAGTTCATACCAATCGTGAATGTTTTAAGAAGATCACGCTTTGCAGCCGATGAAGTTATTGTCGTACTGATTTGAGGCTGTATATAAAGGTCCATAGTTATATTATATATGTTATATTAGATAATTGTTTAAAATAGTGTAACGTAGTGTTTCATATACGATCGATCATTTTTATACAAACATGATCAATCATTTTGGTAACAAAAGTTTGAAAATGTTTGTTTTGCTTTGTATAACGTTTGTGTTTTAAAATTATTATTTCTAAAGCGTTCTAAAACTGTTTATTTTTACAACATTCATAAAGAACATATTTTGTTTAAACATAAAAAATATTCTTATAACGTATGCATGTACAATTATACTCATTGCTTCTCAATTCTATTGTGTGGCACTCCCTAAATGAAAAAGATACATAGTTATAATATAATTTGTAGACAAATTTTTTTAATACACATAAACATCAAACTTTTTTAGAAAAAAACAAAACAACAAGCATATGCACGTACAACGATCAAATTAACAAAGTGCGGAAGAACAAAACAATATTTGATATTAAGATTTAACACTTTTGTCAATGACATGAAGTATCTAATGTAAAAAACTTGATCATATTTAGCTCCATGTTATTGCGTGATTGATCATATATAACTAAAAACTGTTCAACGATTTATAATTACAACACGCACATTGATGATTGTACAAAAATTACAATAAATGAAAACTAATAAAAAAATGTTAACAAGATTTTCATTTAAAAGGATAAAATGATTTGCATTGTTAATATATGGTGTCACCACTTTGCTGAAAAATAGAAAACGTTATTTAATAATATTGGTAACTAAAAAGAAATGTAACATTTTTCTTTTTCGAAGACCACTCCTAACCGAGTGTCACATTTCATCTGTTAGTGTAGGTGTCATTTTTGACGAAAACTAACGCCGGTTTACCCTGCATTAGCTTTTGACACGATGGAGGGTTACTCAGCGGGGTGACGAATTTGTGTTTGAGCGTGAGAATTGGTTTTAACCAATCATAATTGAAGACTCTTTTTGTATATTTATTTATTTTATTTGTTACCATTCAATTTTCAACCATATTTTAACACATCACTCTACAAATATTTAACAAATAATTTTTGACCTTTTGAGTTAATTAAGGTTAAATACAGTAACAGTCAAAAACCCGATTTTTCGAAGAAAAAAAAAAAAAAAAGTTAGCATTTGACTCTGATGTCACAATCAAGAATATAAATGGTTTAAGAGCACATTGCTTTTAACACAAACTCATTTAAAAAATTAATGTAACATCGTCTAAAAATAAAGTGAATGACAACGATTTCAAAACAAAAGGTGTTGATATTTTCACCATTATTTTTTAGTGAACTACTATAACTATACATTAATGATTTGTACAGTAAAACTCATTAATGAATAGCTGTAGTGAATTTATCAAAAATCATGTTTGAAATATCATTAAAAGGAATGACCACAAACTCATTTAGGAAAGAAAAATTACTTGAATGGTCCATGTGTTTTACACCACATTTTGCCTGGAGTCCCCGAATTTTTATTTTGACTTGACTGGTCCTTGTGATTTACAAATGTTACGTATGTGGTTCCTCTGCCAAACGTCCGTCCAAGTCAACCGTTAAGTATTAGCATGTGCCAAGTACATGAGGGTAGTTTTGTCATTTTACCTCGCAAAATTACTTAAGTGGTCCCTGTGTTTTACCAAACATTTCAAGCAGAGTCCTTGTGTTATTTTTTGACTTAGGTGGTCCCTGTGTTTTGCACAATATTTCATGTGTTTTCGATTCGTGTTTTCATTTCATGTTTACGATACATGTTTCGGTTCGCGTTTTCGGTTCACATTTTCGATTTCATTTTGTGTTATCGAATTGCGTTTTGGGTTCGATCTATCGTTTCACATTTTTTCGCATTTTCGTTTCGTGTTTTCGTTTCATGCTTTCAGTTCTTTTTTCGGGTTTGCGCTTTTGATTCACGTTTTCAACTCGGATTTTCGATTTCCCTTCTCGTCATCGAATCGTGTTTCCGATTTCCGGTATCGTTTCACATTTTTTTTCGAAAATGCCACTCGAAAACTCGAACCGAAAAAGAAAACACGAAACAAAATTGCGAAAAAAGTGAAACGATACCGGGAATCAGAAACGCGATTCGATAACGAGGAGCAAATCGAAAATCCGCGTTGAAACGCGAATCGAAAATGCAAACAAAAAATGCGAACCGAAAAAGAGAACTGAAAAATCAAACGAAGACACAAAATGAAAATGCAAAAAAATGTTAAATGATAAAGTGAGCCCAAATCGCGATTCGATAATGCGAAATGAAATCGAAAACAAAAACCGAAACGTGAATCGTAAACGTGATCATAAAGCGCAAATCGAAAACATATGAAATATTGTGTAAAACATAGGGATCACCTAAGTAAAAAATAACACAAGGACTGTGCTTGAAATATTTTGTAAAACACAGGGACCACCGAAGTGAAAAATAACACAAGGACTCTGCATGAAATATTTTGTAAAACACAGGGACCACTCAAGTAATTTTTGTAAAACACATGGACCACTCAAGTAATTTTTCGAGGTAAAATGACAAAACTATCCTCATGTGCTTAGCACATGTTAATATTTAACGATTGACTTGGACGGACGTTTGGCAGAGGGACCGTCTACGTAACATTTGTAAATCACAAGGACCAATCAAGTCAAAATAGAAATTCAGGAACTCCCGACGAAATATGATGTAAACACATGGACCATTCAAGTAATTTTTTCTTTAGGAAATAATTCACTTTATATTATAGAAAAATAAAAATTGAAACGACAACGTTACAACACTAAACGAATCATTTGTCTTTCACAGATAGTATTAACAAGAAAATTTTGACGACGTTTTCTAATTTGAGTTCCATAACATCCTTGCAATACAAAACAAGTCGTACCATGCTTTATTGTTTAAAAGAGACTCATAATTTTTGCTCAACAAAGACATACGGAGTATAACTTAAGGAGTCCTTTATCCTCGTATCAATATAAACATCACCAATTAGACCGAAAGAAAGAACATCTGATTGAATAAGCAAAATGATATACAATTTACAAATAAATCAACCAAATTAACCTCATTACAAAAGCAGATATAAGGGTTGGTAATCTCAATCTTGATGATTGTGAGTTTTTGTAGATGAAATTTTTTCCAACCTTTTTCCAATGGAAGCTCGGAATCCACCATCCTTTTTAGGCGGGGAAGTATATTCACATCCCTTCTTTGGTGGGGAAATGTACGGATCATAATCTTTCTTTGGATGAATTGTGTCAACAAGCGCCTCAAACTCTTCCTTTGCTCGCTCGAAAATACTTGGACCTCTAAATTCGCCTATCGGAGTGTTTACATCAATATCATCTCCCCTTCCATGAGTTTCTTTACGATTACGAGGTGATGTTTCTTTTCTGAATCCACCTCTTACTTCCACCTTCAAACTATTCACTGCAATCACATTTATTCAAACTTTATAAATTTTGTTGACAACTTTTGGATGTGCCGTTAATAAATTTAAATTCACCACAAGAATATGAATTTGAACTCATCCTTGTAAATTTGAAACAACCATTTGATATTTAAATAACAATAATTAATAAAGTCCAGATCCAAATAGGCTCTACACTTATAATATGTTTTTGGTTATGAATTAGTACTTCCAGAAAAAGGACATTGAGATTAGTACCTGGAGATCCATTGTGTTCTGAATCTGCCATTGAAGGTATTGGTGCTAATTCAAAAAAGAATGACTTTTATAGTTTTTAATTAAGGATTTTTAAGAATGTGTTAAAAATAAAATCTGTGTTTTACCATAAAACAAGGATTGCCTATAAATGCATCCTCATGTTACAGCCAACCAAATTGATAGTAGCTAGCCTCTCCCATATTTGTGAATTGTTAGATTACTCTCAACCATGACATTTGTCATGGAACTACATTGGTGTCATATCAGCGTCACCTCAACAATTTTTTCCTTTCACTTTATCAATCACATTCACTAACATCCATCACACCAATTACATTGACTTCACTTCAACCTTTTATTTTATAATGATTTTATTATTATTATTATTATTATTATTATTATTATTATTATTATTATTATTATTATTATTATTATTATTATTATCTTTATTTTTTTAAATTGTTCTTTCTAACGGCTAGTTTTCAAACTTTTTTTTTCTTTCAAAAAACGACCAGTTTTTCATTTCTTCTATAAATACTCTCACATAACTCAAATCCTTTCACACATTTCACTTCTCAACTCAAAAACCAAAACACACCAAACTACTCAAAAATGTTGACATTTCGCCGATTATTGTTGCATTTGATGTGCGTTACGGAGGTGACTTCCATAATGAAATGAAACTTTATAAGTTCGGTAAAAAAATGTCATTCGAAAGGAATTGATGTTCGTTACGTTGGTTTACAGGATCTTCTAGCATTTTTGAAAGAAAAGGTTCCGTGCGAACACACGGATGTGCTGTATTTTGAAGATGATTGTGATCCTAAATTTAAAGGCCAACTCTCTTCGTACCGATGATCAATTGTACGATATAAAAGATACCCTAGATGAGCGTTCAAAATGCATTTCTCTTTATTTGGTTTTCGAAGATGAAGAGACATTGGGTTAGCTTTTCCTTCTCGATCTCGGGGAAAATGTCTTCTAGGAGCTTTAGGTATAGAGACAACTTCGTTTTCGGCTTCATCTTCTTCTAAAAAATCGATGGCTTCGAGTGCTTGAAGTGGATTGTATGCATTTGCAATAGCTAACGCCTTTCATAATTTTCATCATCTCGATTCATACTCGAAACTTTATAAAAGTATATATTTTTTTTGTTTGAGTGGTATTTTGTAGCAAGTTGCAAAAGACGTGATACGGGGTCGAGACTCTCAGGTCCTAAAAAGGTCGAGACGTTCGAGACGGGGTCGAGACGGACGTTGACCAAAGTTGACTTTTAAATATATAAGTATATAAATGTATATATGTGTACATATTTTAAAGCCAAAAAATTTAATTGACTAATTTGTACCCAGAATCGCTATTACCGTTAATATAATACAGATAATTCAACCTAAAATACGACAAATTTGACCGATTTTACCGAATTTCTGGCTTTTCCGATTTTTGAGAGACTTTGACCCGATTTTTCAACTTTGACCCGAATTTTGACCGTTGACTGTCATATTAGACGGTTTTCTTCGAGACAGGACGGGCTAGTCACCAAACCGTCGCAACCATGGGCGAAGTTACTTGGGGACAGAAGGGGGCGCCCACCCCCAGTCGATTTTGAAATTCTAGTGGAAAAATTTTAGATTTTCCGGCTTTGTCCCTAGTGGATATTTTTTGCTCAAAAACTTATATATTTTGCTCCAAAAACTTCAAATTTTGCTAAAAAAAACCTCCAAAATTTGCCTCAAAACCTTCAAAATTTGTCCAAAAACATCAATATTTTGCCTAAAAATCCCCATTTTTTGCCCCAAAACCTTTATATTTTGCCTAAAAACTCCATTTTTGCCTCAAAATTCTCCTAAATTTGCTTCAAAACCTTAACATTTTGTCAAAAAATATCCATATTTTGCCTAGAAACCATGATTTTTTTGCCTAAAAACCTCCATTTTCCCCCAAAAACTTCCATATTTTGCCCAAAAAAGTTGCTACGATTTTAATTTTTTTTCGCCCCCGATGAAAAAAAATCATGCTTCCGCCACTGGTCGCAACGGGCATCGCAACAACTCAAGACGGGGTGTTTTGCAACAGTGGTTTGTAGTATAAAATTATGAATAAGGGTAGTAGTATATAACTATATATAGAGAAAGATATTATATAAAAAAATCACCAACAATAATCTAACGGGAAATTGTACAAAATACACTTTTTTAATGTCTTCAAACAAAATACACTTTTTTTAAAAAAAATGTCTTTTTACACCATTCAGTAGATGGAAATTTTGTCTACCACCTTTATCTGTCGTCAGTCGACACCTACAACAAGGTAGTAGACAATAACAACAAGGCAGTAGACGGTCAGCTACCTTGTAATTGGCTGTCTACTGCTTTGTTCTCACTGTCTACTACCTTATTGTTACTGTCTACTACTTTGTAAAAATGGTAGTAGACGACAGATAAAGGTGGTAGATAAAATTTCCGTCTACTGAATGGTGTAAAAAGATAATTTTTTTAAAAAAGTGTATTTTGTTTGAAGGCATTAAAAAAGTGTATTTTAATCAATTTCCCTAATCTAAAGGCCATAATTTTTTTCTATCTTTTAATTGAATGCAGGCCCGACCCGGTGCAACCTGCTCATTTGCACAGGGCCCCGAATTTTTAAGGGCCCAATAACGTTGTATAAGTTGTTCAGGCCCATAGGACACTATTTAAGATCCGACATTTTGCAAGCTGAAAAGAAAGTTGGGGCATGATGAAACAGGCCCAACTTTTGTTACTTTTTCATTTGCACCAAGGGCCTTTAATTTATAGATTATATTTAGTTGTATATAAACCGATGTGGGATGCCAATATAGCGAGTACTTACCATTTTCAAATTATTACTCATATTTCTTGAACGAATTTCTAAAAAAATTACAATATATTAATATTTTTTATTTTGAAACGATGTTTACAATTAATAATGAGTAATTCATGAAGGCTTATACATTGTACTTCGAACGAATACATTTTCATTGGTTAGATAAAACATAATAGATCGTTAAAGTATATGATTATGCCTTTAATAGTTCTTTTAAAAGATAATATATTTAACTGTATTAAAGTCACTCATTTTTTATCTTCTTAAGGTTTAACATATATTTACTTAATAAAAAATGACTCCACAATTAGTTGTACAATTGAAATTTAAAGCTCTAAAAGTGATGTGTTACTAGCTTGTTTACAGTACGTAGTCGGGGCCTTTTTTAACTGTTTCGCTCGGGGCATCATAAAACTCAGGACCGGCCCTGATTGAATGTAGCGTGCTTCAAAGTGTCAACCCACACCATAACCAACCACGGTGCACCAACGGCGGAGCCAACCGCGAGTGCTAGCAACAGCCCGTTGCTATCGGTCTTAACACTAACAAATATCCTAATATCACTTTAAAAACAGTCTTACATTTCAAAAAAGTAACATATTCTTCTCCGTAAATAGTCAAACATAATATGTCCAAATCATAATCATAAATCATAAATCATAAATAAATACTACGTATTTGATTTAAAAGGTGATTTGGAATATAAGTGTATGTAATAATAATATTATATGGGTTGGGCTCCCTCATTGGCCCATCGTGAATCGTGATTTATAAAAAATTTCCTTACTTTTCGAAAAAAAATAAAAAAAAAAAAATAATAATAATATTATATAAGTATTAATAATAATAATAATAATAATAATAATAATAATAATAATAATAATAATAATAATAATAATAATAATAATAATAATAATAATAAGATTCTTACTGAATGGAAAGGAGGAAAACACACACAGAATTATGCGACGACTAAATCTGAAGTGATAAAAATTTGTTTTGTGTGGATGAGAGCTGTGCAGAGCAGAGATAATAATAATATTTTTGGGATGCCCACAAGTTGTTTGTTAAAAGTCCTCAATGAGTTTTATCTTGGCTTCATGGTTTTAATTATATTACGGTGTATGAGGTTTTTGCATCTGTCTTTTTAGCTATGCACTACAACTAAAGTTTGTGTGTAGCTATGTCACATGCCGCTGTGAAGTTTCATTGTCCCTTTGTGGGTCTTAGTGGCTGTCAAAATGGGAGTGAAAATGGGCTTGTTAGAAGTTCTCTTATCAAGCATCTTAGTGATCGTCATTGTGGTATCGATGCGCGGGATATCACTCGACATTCTCTTACTTCTAATTTGGGTGTTTATACTGAGGCTGATGTTACCTTTAGGCGTATGGGGATTTGGTTATGTGGTGTTTGCTACAAAACACACACGGTACGTGCTAAGTGCCGTCATGGTAGGGGCCCAGATGTGCCTCCCCCCGATGAGGGAAATGGTGTTGTTCGTTTTGTACTTCATAATTTTACCAAGCCACTAGCCCCCTCTTCTCCTGCTCGACTTTGTATTGAGGATGGTTCGGTGCGTGATCATAACGATGGCTTTGATGTGGCTCTCCTTGATCGTTTGTTCTCTAAGGGGTTTCGCACGGTTAAGTCTATCCCTCCCAAGTGTCGTTTGGGGTTTTCTCGAGTTTTGAAAGGTGCTCTTGATAAGGTGGTCTCTAAGCCTGATGACATTTCTAGTTGGGTCTCTTTGTTGGTGTTACCCCTTTGTACCCTTAAAACCTTTCGGCCACGGAGTTGTCGTGAGTCTAGGTCTTCGATAAAGCGTCGGCATCAGGAAGAGATTATTTCCCGTGCTATTTGCTCTGGGGACAGCGGGTGGAAGTTTACAGCTTGTGAGGGAGTATTTGGCAGAGGATTCTCCTATGTTGTCAGTGGTTGATGATGAGGTCCTTGATTTGGAAGAGCGTAATATTAAGCAGTGTCGTAGGAAGATTTGTGATGGCCATTACACCGCTGCAGTTCGTGTTCTTTCTTCATCAGGCGTTGCTCCTTATAATGATGCCACGCTGGCGGACTTGCTATCTAAGCATCCTTCTGCTATAGCTCCATCCTTGCCTGATATGCCGGTTGATCACCTACACCTTGTTACGACTTCTGCTGTTGTTTTGGGCCACATTAAAAGTTTTCCTCGGGGCACATCATGTGGTAGGGATGGTTTACGTGCACAACACCTTATGGATTGCTTGAGTGGTGCTGCTGTGGCAGTCTCGGATGAGTTGGTTAGCTCTATTACCGGGGTCGTTAATCTCTTTCTAGTTGGAAGGTGCCCTATGGAATTAGGAGAGTATATAGCTAGTGCTCCCCTCACACCGCTTGTCAAGCCCGGCGGTGGTATTCGTCCTATAGCTGTGGGTACTGTTTAGAGACGTCTTGTTTCGAAGGTTGGCGCTGCTATGGTTGGCCAGTCTTTGGGAAGTTACTTCGATGGTCTTCAATTTGGTGTTGGTGTTTCTTCAGGTGGTGAGGCTATTCTTCATGCTGTGAATCGGTTGATTGAGGATCGTGGCTCTGATGTTGGCCTCTCTATGTTATTAGTTGATTTTCAAAATGCATTCAATCTTGTTGATCGTACGTTCATGTTACGTGAAGTTCGCCGCCTTTGTCCGAGCATTTCTCAGTGGGTTGAATTTTGCTACTCTAATCTAGCAAGATTGTATTATGGGAACCACACCTTATGGTCTTCTCAGGGGGTGCAACAGGGTGATCCCCTTGGTCCGCTGCTTTTTGCTTTGGTCTTACAACCCTTGGTTTCTAAAATCAGAGATAATTTTGAGATTTGTCTTCAGGCGTGGTATTTGGATGATGGCACTATTATTGGGGACACTTTGGTGGTGGGGAAGGTTTTGCAGTTGATTATGGGGGATGGGCCTCGTTTTGGGCTACATCTCAACGTTGAAAAAACAGAAATTTTCTGGCCTACGGAGGACCCTCGCAGCAGGCAAGTAGGTGTCTTTCCTCCTAATATTGCTCGACCTTTAAATGGTGTTAAGTTGCTTGGGGCCCCCGCAAGTTCCGATCTTGGTTTTAGTAGTGAACTGGTGATGCAAAGGGTGACCAAGTCCGTTGCGCTTATGGATAAGGTTGCTAAGCTTGATGATCCTCAGTGTGAGTTGTTGTTGCTTAGGGCATGTACGGGAGTTTCTAAACTCTACTTTACCTTGCGTACTTGTCCTCCTAGTATATTTGAGGCGGCTCAACGCGCTTTCGATGGAGCCCTTCGATCTTCCTTGGAGCGTATTGTTACTGCTTCAGGGCCTGGGTTTGGTGATTGGCAGTGGCGGCTTGCCACCTTGCCATTTGCTTTTGGAGGACTTGGTGTTTATTCTGCGGGAGATGTTCGTCATTATGCTTTTCTGGCTTCTCGATTACAGTCTGCTGGGTTGCAGACCAAGCTCCTACGTCATGCGGGTATTGTTGGTCTTGGTCGTGCTTTTGAAGATGCATTGGGTCTGTTTAATAAAACGGTTGGGTTTTGTAGTGACCCGAACTTTTCCATGTTTATATATATTAATTGAGATTGATGTTTACATGATTAAATGTTTCCAACATGTTAAGCAATCAAACTTGTTAAGACTTGATTAATTGAAATAGGTTTCATATAGACAATTGACCACCCAAGTTGATCGGTGATTCACGAACGTTAAAACTTGTAAAAAAACTATATGATGACATATATATGGTTATATATATAGTTAACATGATATTATGATAAGTAAATATATCATTAATTATATTAACAATGAACTACATATGTAAAAACAAGACTACTAACTTAATGATTTTGAAACGAGACATATATGTAACGTTTATCGTTGTAACGACATTTAATGTATATATATCATATTAAGAGATATCCGTACATCATAATATCATGATAATATAATAATTTAAAATCTCTTTTGTTATTATAAACATTGGGTTAACAACATTTAACAAGATCGTTAACCTAAAGGTTTCAAAACAACACTTACATGTAACGACTAACGATGACTTAACGACTCAGTTAAAATGTATATACATGTAGTGTTTTAATATGTATTTATACACTTTTGAAAGACTTCAATACACTTATCAAAATACTTCTACTTAACAAAAATGCTTACAATTACATTCTCGTTCAGTTTCATCAACAATTCTACTCGTATGCACCCGTATTCGTACTCGTACAATACACAGCTTTTAGATGTATGTACTATTGGTATATACACTCCAATGATCAGCTCTTAGCAGCCCATGTGAGTCACCTAACACATGTGGGAACCATCATTTGGCAACTAGCATGAAATATCTCATAAGATTACAAAAATATGAGTAATCATTCATGACTTATTTACATGAAAACAAAATTACATATCCTTTATATCTAATCCATACACCAACGACCAAAAACACCTACAAACACTTTCATTCTTCAATTTTCTTCATCTAATTGAACTCTCTCAAGTTCTATCTTCAAGTTCTAAGTGTTCTTCATAAATTCCAAAAGTTCTAGTTTCATAAAATCAAGAATACTTTCAAGTTTGCTAGCTCACTTCCAATCTTGTAAGGTGATCATCCAACCTCAAGAAATCTTTGTTTCTTACAGTAGGTTATCATTCTAATACAAGGTAATAATCATATTCAAACTTTGGTTCAATTTCTATAACTATAACAATCTTATTTCAAGTGATGATCTTACTTGAACTTGTTTTCGTGTCATGATTTTGCTTCAAGAACTTTGAGCCATCCAAGGATCCATTGAAGCTAGATCCATTTTTCTCTTTTCCAGTAGGTTCATCCAAGGAACTTAAGGTAGTAATGATGTTCATAACATCATTCGATTCATACATATAAAGCTATCTTATTCGAAGGTTTAAACTTGTAATCACTAGAACATAGTTTAGTTAATTCTAAACTTGTTCGCAAACAAAAGTTAATCCTTCTAACTTGACTTTTAAAATCAACTAAACACATGTTCTATATCTATATGATATGCTAACTTAATGATTTAAAACCTGGAAACACGAAAAACACCGTAAAACCGGATTTACGCCGTCGTAGTAACACCGCGGGCTGTTTTGGGTTAGTTAATTAAAAACTATGATAAACTTTGATTTAAAAGTTGTTATTCTGAGAAAATGATTTTTATTATGAACATGAAACTATATCCAAAAATTATGGTTAAACTCAAAGTGGAAGTATGTTTTCTAAAATGGTCATCTAGACGTCGTTCTTTCGACTGAAATGACTACCTTTACAAAAACGACTTGTAACTTATTTTCCGACTAGAAACCTATACTTTTTTTGTTTAGATTCATAAAATAGAGTTCAATATGAAACCATAGCAATTTGATTCACTCAAAACGGATTTAAAATGAAGAAGTTATGGGTAAAACAAGATTGGATAATTTTTCTCATTTTAGCTACGTGAAAATTGGTAACAAATCTATTCCAACCATAACTTAATCAACTTGTATTATATATTATGTAATCTTGAGATACCATAGACACGTATACAATGTTTCGACCTATCATGTCGACACATCTATATATATTTCGGAACAACCATAGACACTCTATATGTGAATGTTGGAGTTAGCTATACAGGGTTGAGGTTGATTCCAAAATATATATAGTTTGAGTTGTGATCAATACTGAGATACGTATACACTGGGTCGTGGATTGATTCAAGATAATATTTATCGATTTATTTCTGTACATCTAACTGTGGACAACTAGTTGTAGGTTACTAACGAGGACAGCTGACTTAATAAACTTAAAACATCAAAATATATTAAAAGTGTTGTAAATATATTTTGAACATACTTTGATATATATGTATATATTGTTATAGGTTCGTGAATCAACCAGTGGCCAAGTCTTACTTCCCGACGAAGTAAAAATCTGTGAAAGTGAGTTATAGTCCCACTTTTAAAATCTAATATTTTTGGGATGAGAATACATGCAGGTTTTATAAATGATTTACAAAATAGACACAAGTACGTGAAACTACATTCTATGGTTGAATTATCGAAATCGAATATGCCCCTTTTTATTAAGTCTGGTAATCTAAGAATTAGGGAACAGACACCCTAATTGACGCGAATCCTAAAGATAGATCTATTGGGCCTAACAAACCCCATCCAAAGTACCGGATGCTTTAGTACTTCGAAATTTATATCATATCCGAAGGGTGTCCCGGAATGATGGGGATATTCTTATATATGCATCTTGTTATTGTCGGTTACCAGGTGTTCACCATATGAATGATTTTTATCTCTATGAATGGGATGTGTATTGAAATATGAAATCTTGTGGTCTATTGTTAGGATTTGATATATATAGGTTAAACCTATAACTCACCAACATTTTTGTTGACGTTTAAAGCATGTTTATTCTCAGGTGAATATTAAGATCTTCCGCTGTTGCATACTAAAATAAGGACAAGATTTGGAGTCCATGTTTGTATGATATTGTGTAAAAACTGCATTCAAGAAACTGATTTCGATGTAACATATTTGTATTGTAAACCATTATGTAATGGTCGTGTGTAAACAGGATATTTTAGATTATCATTATTTGATAATCTACGTAAAGCTTATTAAACCTTTATTTATGAAATAAAGGTTATGGTTTGTTTTAAAAATGAATGCAGTCTTTGAAAAACGTCTCATATAGAGGTCAAAACCTAGCAACGAAATCAATTAATATGGAACGTTTTTAATCAATAAGAACGGGACATTTCAGTTGGTATCCGAGCGTTGGTCTTAGAGAACCAGAAAATTTGCATTAGTGTGTCTTATCGAGTTTGTTAGGATGCATTAGTGAGTCTGGACTTCGACCGTGTTTTCTTTAAAAATGATTGCTTAACATTTTTGTTGGAAACTATATATTTTAACATATGAATATTATGTGATATATTAATCTCTTAACGTGTTTGATATTATGTGATAGATGTCTACCTCTAGAACAAGTCCCATTGACTCACCTAATAATAATGAAGAGTCAAATGTAAATTGGAATGATTTGTGGACTGATTCACAAGTTCCCGAAGAGGAACCGGAAGAAGAGTCGGAACCGGAAGAAGAATCGGAACCGGAAGAAGAATCGGAACCGGATGAAGAAATAGAACCGGTGGGGGAAATAATAAAACGGTTAAGTAAAAGAAAATCCTCAACCAACCGACCAAAGTTAATTATGGTCAATGGTGTTTCCGCCAAGGAAGCAAAATATTGGGAGGATTACCAATTCTCCGATGAATCGGATTCCGACGAGAATTCCGATGATGTTATAGAAATTACCCCAACTGAATTTAAAAAGGCAAAAGAAAATAATAAGGGAAAGGGCATAAAAATAGAGAAATCTAATTCCAACCCCGATGAACTTTATATGTATCGTCAACCCCCGAAGTCCTTAAGTTGTAACAATGACCCGGGAACCTCTAAACCACCAGGTTTTTCTAAACCAATGTGGACAACGACGGCTCGTATTAGGGGAACATCATATATCCCTAGAAACTTGGCAAAACGAACCAAAACCGAAGAAGAAGAAACGAGCGAGTCGGAATAAGATAGTTGTATTCGTGTGGTGTAATATATGGAATATAGTGTTCTTATGCTTTATGATATATGTAAAAAAATTGCTTGTATTAATAAGTATTTTTTTTATGAATCTAACTCTTGTCTATTTTACAGTTTAAAAACACAAAATGGATAGACAACCCAATATTTTAAGAGACCTACCCGGAGACATGATTGATGAAATCTTGTCTAGAGTCGGCCAGAATTCTTCGGCACAACTATTTAAGGCGAGATCAGTTTGTAAGACATTCGAAGAACGTTCCAAGAATGTCTTGGTTTATAAGAGACTTTCGTTTGAAAGATGGGGGATATCACATTGGGAAACCCATAAGTTACGATGTGTTTACTTTGACGCATATATTGCGGGGAACCCAAATGCTATTTTACGCAACGGGTTAAGAAATTATTTTGACTCAATATATCCGAATATTGGACTTCGTGATTTAGAAAAAGCGGCTAACATGCAACATAAAGAAGCATGTTATGCTTACGGATTAGTAATGTTCGCTTCTCACCAAAGTGAGAACAAGAACATCGGGCTACAACTATTAAACAAAACGTTTCCACAAGTGACGGAGTCGGTAATTGGGGTAAGAAATGAGGTTTTTAGATTATTACGGGACTGTTGGACATTACGTAACCCTCGTCCCTTTGACGACGCTACAACACGCTGTCTTATCAACGGCCATAACGGTTATGTTGCACAAGACCAAGGATGGGAAGTAGTCCTAGTAAAACCAGAATGCATGACTTGTTTCTGGACGTATGAATTACGTGTCTTTATTGCCTTTGCTGAACGACTTGTGTACTAGCTAGAATTATCTTCACAACTATCTTGTATCAAAGTTATTGTGTGCTATATTTCATGCTTTATGTAAAATAAGCGGTATTGTAAGTTTGTAAAATATTGTATAAAAGTTTGAACGCGAAATATTATTATAATCAGTTTTTCATATAGAATTGTAGTAGTTGAATTGTATATTAGCTACTAAATATGAACTTAACGGGTAGGTACTACCCGAATTTAAACTTATAAAACGCTAATATGAAGAAAAAGCTTTTATAAATGAGTTCATATTATGCTACGAAATACTATTAACTACTCTTAATATTCTGTATGATTAACTTGTTCCATTTAACTATTTTGAAGGAAATGGCACCGACTACTCGACACACCGTGAATATGAATGAAGAGGAATTCCGTACTTTTCTAGCTTCAAACATAGCCGCAGTACAGGCTGCGCTACATACCAACAATAACCTTGGATCTAGCAGTACAGGAAATCTTGTAGGATGCACCTACAAAGAATTCACTGCCTGCAAACCTTTGGAATTTGATGGAACCGAAGGACCGATCGGATTGAAACGGTGGACCGAGAAGGTCGAATCGGTGTTTGCCATAAGTAAGTGTACTGAAGAGGACAAAGTAAAGTACGCTACGCATACCTTCATAGGTTCTGCGTTAACATGGTGGAATACCTATCTAGAGCAAGTGGGACAAGACGATGCGTACGCACTACCGTGGTCAGCATTCAAGCACTTGATGAACGAGAAGTACCGTCCCAGAACCGAGGTCAATAAGCTCAAGACAGAACTTAGAGGGTTACGAACCCAAGGATTTGATATTACCACATACGAAAGACGATTCACAGAATTGTGCCTATTGTGTCCGGGAGCATTCGAAGATGAGGAAGAGAAGATCGACGCGTTTGTGAAAGGATTACCGGAAAGAATCCAAGAAGATATAAGTTCACACGAGCCCGCCTCCATACAACAGGCATGTAGAATGGCTCACAAACTCGTGAACCAAATTGAAGAAAGAATTAAAGAACAGACTGCTGAAGAGGCCAATGTGAAGCAAGTCAAAAGAAAGTGGGAGGAAAACGGTGATAAGAATCACCAATACAACAACAACAGCAATTACAACAATAATCGCAACAATTATCCCAACAATCGCAACATCAATCGCAACTACAACAAACGGCCTAACAACAACAACAACAACAACAACAACAGCAACTACAACAATCATCCCAACAATAATAATAACCGCAACAACAACAACAATCAGAAGCAGCTATGCCAAAGGTGTGAAAAGAATCACTCGGGGTTCTGCACCAAATTTTGCAACAAGTGTAAAAGAAATGGTCATAGCGCGGCGAAGTGTGAGGTCTACGGACCAGGGGTTAATAGAACGAAAGGAACAAATGGTGTCGGAACGAGTAATGGCGGAGCAAGTAGTGTCGGAGCAAGTTATGCCAATGTAGTTTGTTATAAATGTGGAAAACCGGGCCACATTATTAGAAATTGCCCGAACCAGGAGAACACGAATGGACAAGGCCGTGGAAGAGTTTTCAATATTAATGCGGCAGAGGCACAGGAAGACCCGGAGCTTGTTACGGGTACGTTTCTTATTGACAATAAATCTGCTTACGTTTTATTTGATTCGGGTGCGGATAGAAGCTATATGAGTAGAGATTTTTGTGCTAAATTAAGTTGTCCATTGACGCCTTTGGATAGTAAATTTTTACTCGAATTAGCAAATGGTAAATTAATTTCAGCAGATAATATATGTCGGAATCGAGAAATTAAACTGGTTAGCGAAACATTTAAGATTGATTTGATACCAGTAGAGTTAGGGAGTTTTGATGTGATAATCGGTATGGACTGGTTGAAAGAAGTGAAAGCGGAGATCGTTTGTTACAAAAATGCAATTCGCATTATACGAGAAAAAGGAAAACCCTTAATGGTGTACGGAGAAAAGGGCAACACGAAGCTACATCTTATTAGTAATTTGAAGGCACAAAAACTAATAAGAAAAGGTTGCTATGCTGTTCTAGCACACGTCGAGAAAGTACAAACTGAAGAAAAGAGCATCAATGATGTTCCCATTGCAAAAGAATTTCCCGATGTATTTCCGAAAGAATTACCGGGATTACCCCCACATCGATCCGTTGAATTTCAAATAGATCTTGTACCAGGAGCTGCACCAATAGCTCGTGCTCCTTACAGACTCGCACCCAGCGAGATGAAAGAACTGCAAAGCCAATTACAAGAACTTTTAGAGCGTGGTTTCATTCGACCAAGCACATCACCGTGGGGAGCTCCTGTTTTGTTTGTCAAGAAGAAAGATGGTACATTCAGGTTGTGTATCGACTACCGAGAGTTGAACAAACTTACCATCAAGAACCGCTAACCACTACCGAGAATCGACGACTTATTTGATCAACTACAAGGCTCGTCTGTTTATTCAAAGATTGACTTACGTTCCGGGTATCATCAAATGCGGGTGAAAGAAGATGATATTCCAAAGACTGCTTTCAGAACACGTTACGGTCATTACGAGTTTATGGTCATGCCGTTTGGTTTAACTAATGCACCAGCTGTGTTCATGGACCTTATGAACCGAGTGTGTGGACCATACCTTGACAAGTTTGTCATTGTTTTCATTGATGACATACTTATTTACTCAAAGAATGACCAAGAACACGGTGAACATTTGAGAAAGGTGTTAGAAGTATTGAGGAAGGAAGAATTGTACGCTAAGTTTTCAAAGTGTGCATTTTGGTTGGAAGAAGTTCAATTCCTCGGTCACATAGTGAACAAAGAAGGTATTAAGGTGGATCCGGCAAAGATAGAAACTGTTGAAAAGTGGGAAACCCCGAAAACTCCGAAACACATACGCCAGTTTTTAGGACTAGCTGGTTACTACAGAAGGTTCATCCAAGACTTTTCCAGAATAGCAAAACCCTTGACTGCATTAACGCATAAAGGGAAGAAATTTGAATGGAATGATGAACAAGAGAAAGCGTTTCAGTTATTGAAGAAAAAGCTAACTACGGCACCTATATTGTCATTGCCTGAAGGGAATGATGATTTTGTGATTTATTGTGACGCATCAAAGCAAGGTCTCGGTTGTGTATTAATGCAACGAACGAAGGTGATTGCTTATGCGTCTAGACAATTGAAGATTCACGAACAAAATTATACGACGCATGATTTGGAATTAGGCGCGGTTGTTTTTGCATTAAAGACTTGGAGGCACTACTTATATGGGGTCAAAAGTATTATATATACCGACCACAAAAGTCTTCAACACATATTTAATCAGAAACAACTGAATATGAGGCAGCGTAGGTGGATTGAATTATTGAATGATTACGATTTTGAGATTCGTTACCACCCGGGGAAGGCAAATGTGGTAGCCGATGCCTTGAGCAGGAAGGATAGAGAACCCATTCGAGTAAAATCTATGAATATAATGATTCATAATAACATTACTACTCAAATAAAGGAGGCGCAACAAGGAGTTTTAAAAGAGGGAAATTTAAAGGATGAAATACCCAAAGGATCGGAGAAGCATCTTAATATTCTGGAAGACGGAACCCGGTATAGGGCTGAAAGGATTTGGGTACCAAAATTTGGAGATATGAGAGAAATGGTACTTAGAGAAGCTCATAAAACCAGATACTCAATACATCCTGGAACGGGGAAGATGTACAAGGATCTCAAGAAACATTTTTGGTGGCCGGGTATGAAAGCCGATGTTGCTAAATACGTAGGAGAATGTTTGACGTGTTCTAAGGTCAAAGCTGAGCATCAGAAACCATCAGGTCTACTTCAACAACCTGAAATCCCGGAATGGAAATGGGAAAACATTACCATGGATTTCATCACTAAATTGCCAAGGACTGCAAGTGGTTTTGATACTATTTGGGTAATAGTTGATCGTCTCACCAAATCAGCACACTTCCTACCAATAAGAGAAGATGACAAGATGGAGAAGTTAGCACGACTGTATTTGAAGGAAGTCGTCTCCAGACATGGAATACCAATCTCTATTATCTCTGATAGGGATGGCAGATTTATTTCAAGATTCTGGCAGACATTACAGCAAGCATTAGGAACTCGTCTAGACATGAGTACTGCCTATCATCCACAAACTGATGGGCAGAGCGAAAGGACGATACAAACGCTTGAAGACATGCTACGAGCATGTGTTATTGATTTCGGAAACAGTTGGGATCGACATCTACCGTTAGCAGAATTTTCCTACAACAACAGCTACCATTCAAGCATTGAGATGGCGCCGTTTGAAGCACTTTATGGTAGAAAGTGCAGGTCTCCGATTTGTTGGAGTGAGGTGGGAGATAGACAGATTACGGGTCCGGAGATTATACAAGAAACTACCGAGAAGATCATCCAAATTCAACAACGGTTGAAAACCGCCCAAAGTCGACAAAAGAGCTACGCTGACATTAAAAGAAAAGATATAGAATTTGAAATTGGAGAGATGGTCATGCTTAAAGTTTCACCTTGGAAAGGCGTTGTTCGATTTGGTAAACGAGGGAAATTAAATCCAAGGTATATTGGACCATTCAAGATTATTGATCGTGTCGGACCAGTAGCTTACCGACTTGAGTTACCTCAACAACTCGCGGCTGTACATAACACTTTCCACGTCTCGAATTTGAAGAAATGTTTTGCTAAAGAAGATCTCACTATTCCGTTAGATGAAATCCAAATCAACGAAAAACTCCAATTCATCGAAGAACCCGTCGAAATAATGGATCGTGAGGTTAAAAGACTTAAGCAAAACAAGATACCAATTGTTAAGGTTCGATGGAATGCTCGTAGAGGACCCGAGTTCACCTGGGAGCGTGAAGATCAGATGAAGAAGAAATACCCGCATCTATTTCCAGAAGATTCGTCAACACCTTCAACAGCTTAAAATTTCGGGACGAAATTTATTTAACGGGTAGGTACTGTAGTGACCCGAACTTTTCCATGTTTATATATATTAATTGAGATTGATGTTTACATGATTAAATGTTTCCAACATGTTAAGCAATCAAACTTGTTAAGACTTGATTAATTGAAATAGGTTTCATATAGACAATTGACCACCCAAGTTGATCGGTGATTCACGAACGTTAAAACTTGTAAAAAAACTATATGATGACATATATATGGTTATATATATAGTTAACATGATATTATGATAAGTAAATATATCATTAATTATATTAACAATGAACTACATATGTAAAAACAAGACTACTAACTTAATGATTTTGAAACGAGACATATATGTAACGTTTATCGTTGTAACGACATTTAATGTATATATATCATATTAAGAGATATCCGTACATCATAATATCATGATAATATAATAATTTAAAATCTCTTTTGTTATTATAAACATTGGGTTAACAACATTTAACAAGATCGTTAACCTAAAGGTTTCAAAACAACACTTACATGTAACGACTAACGATGACTTAACGACTCAGTTAAAATGTATATACATGTAGTGTTTTAATATGTATTTATACACTTTTGAAAGACTTCAATACACTTATCAAAATACTTCTACTTAACAAAAATGCTTACAATTACATTCTCGTTCAGTTTCATCAACAATTCTACTCGTATGCACCCGTATTCGTACTCGTACAATACACAGCTTTTAGATGTATGTACTATTGGTATATACACTCCAATGATCAGCTCTTAGCAGCCCATGTGAGTCACCTAACACATGTGGGAACCATCATTTGGCAACTAGCATGAAATATCTCATAAGATTACAAAAATATGAGTAATCATTCATGACTTATTTACATGAAAACAAAATTACATATCCTTTATATCTAATCCATACACCAACGACCAAAAACACCTACAAACACTTTCATTCTTCAATTTTCTTCATCTAATTGAACTCTCTCAAGTTCTATCTTCAAGTTCTAAGTGTTCTTCATAAATTCCAAAAGTTCTAGTTTCATAAAATCAAGAATACTTTCAAGTTTGCTAGCTCACTTCCAATCTTGTAAGGTGATCATCCAACCTCAAGAAATCTTTGTTTCTTACAGTAGGTTATCATTCTAATACAAGGTAATAATCATATTCAAACTTTGGTTCAATTTCTATAACTATAACAATCTTATTTCAAGTGATGATCTTACTTGAACTTGTTTTCGTGTCATGATTTTGCTTCAAGAACTTTGAGCCATCCAAGGATCCATTGAAGCTAGATCCATTTTTCTCTTTTCCAGTAGGTTCATCCAAGGAACTTAAGGTAGTAATGATGTTCATAACATCATTCGATTCATACATATAAAGCTATCTTATTCGAAGGTTTAAACTTGTAATCACTAGAACATAGTTTAGTTAATTCTAAACTTGTTCGCAAACAAAAGTTAATCCTTCTAACTTGACTTTTAAAATCAACTAAACACATGTTCTATATCTATATGATATGCTAACTTAATGATTTAAAACCTGGAAACACGAAAAACACCGTAAAACCGGATTTACGCCGTCGTAGTAACACCGCGGGCTGTTTTGGGTTAGTTAATTAAAAACTATGATAAACTTTGATTTAAAAGTTGTTATTCTGAGAAAATGATTTTTATTATGAACATGAAACTATATCCAAAAATTATGGTTAAACTCAAAGTGGAAGTATGTTTTCTAAAATGGTCATCTAGACGTCGTTCTTTCGACTGAAATGACTACCTTTACAAAAACGACTTGTAACTTATTTTCCGACTAGAAACCTATACTTTTTTTGTTTAGATTCATAAAATAGAGTTCAATATGAAACCATAGCAATTTGATTCACTCAAAACGGATTTAAAATGAAGAAGTTATGGGTAAAACAAGATTGGATAATTTTTCTCATTTTAGCTACGTGAAAATTGGTAACAAATCTATTCCAACCATAACTTAATCAACTTGTATTATATATTATGTAATCTTGAGATACCATAGACACGTATACAATGTTTCGACCTATCATGTCGACACATCTATATATATTTCGGAACAACCATAGACACTCTATATGTGAATGTTGGAGTTAGCTATACAGGGTTGAGGTTGATTCCAAAATATATATAGTTTGAGTTGTGATCAATACTGAGATACGTATACACTGGGTCGTGGATTGATTCAAGATAATATTTATCGATTTATTTCTGTACATCTAACTGTGGACAACTAGTTGTAGGTTACTAACGAGGACAGCTGACTTAATAAACTTAAAACATCAAAATATATTAAAAGTGTTGTAAATATATTTTGAACATACTTTGATATATATGTATATATTGTTATAGGTTCGTGAATCAACCAGTGGCCAAGTCTTACTTCCCGACGAAGTAAAAATCTGTGAAAGTGAGTTATAGTCCCACTTTTAAAATCTAATATTTTTGGGATGAGAATACATGCAGGTTTTATAAATGATTTACAAAATAGACACAAGTACGTGAAACTACATTCTATGGTTGAATTATCGAAATCGAATATGCCCCTTTTTATTAAGTCTGGTAATCTAAGAATTAGGGAACAGACACCCTAATTGACGCGAATCCTAAAGATAGATCTATTGGGCCTAACAAACCCCATCCAAAGTACCGGATGCTTTAGTACTTCGAAATTTATATCATATCCGAAGGGTGTCCCGGAATGATGGGGATATTCTTATATATGCATCTTGTTATTGTCGGTTACCAGGTGTTCACCATATGAATGATTTTTATCTCTATGAATGGGATGTGTATTGAAATATGAAATCTTGTGGTCTATTGTTAGGATTTGATATATATAGGTTAAACCTATAACTCACCAACATTTTTGTTGACGTTTAAAGCATGTTTATTCTCAGGTGAATATTAAGATCTTCCGCTGTTGCATACTAAAATAAGGACAAGATTTGGAGTCCATGTTTGTATGATATTGTGTAAAAACTGCATTCAAGAAACTGATTTCGATGTAACATATTTGTATTGTAAACCATTATGTAATGGTCGTGTGTAAACAGGATATTTTAGATTATCATTATTTGATAATCTACGTAAAGCTTATTAAACCTTTATTTATGAAATAAAGGTTATGGTTTGTTTTAAAAATGAATGCAGTCTTTGAAAAACGTCTCATATAGAGGTCAAAACCTAGCAACGAAATCAATTAATATGGAACGTTTTTAATCAATAAGAACGGGACATTTCAGGTTTGATATTTTAGGTAATCAGAGTGAGGTCGCTGCCCCCATACTCATGAAGAAATTGGCAGATGTTTATTTCACAAAGGTTACCGCTTCTGCTGAATCCACTTTTTCATTATCTCCCCGACAATCGGCCTTATGAAAATCGCAGCAGGGTGATCACACCTCTGCTTGGCTAAGGGCAGTCCCTATTTTGGGGTTGGGTCAGACGATGAACGGAAAGACTTACCGATGTGTGTTGCGCTACCGGTTGGGTGTTTCATTGTTCTCTATCTCGACGGCATGCTCTGCCTGTTCAAGGGTTTTTACGGGGGATATTTTCGGGGATCACGCGGTGTCTTGTGCTGGTATGGTGGGTATTAAGCATCGACATAATGTTGTTCGGGATTCCCTTGTTGATGTTTGTTATCGATCTGGGATTTCAGTGAGAAAGGAGGTTGACATTGGGTTGTCTGGAGGGAACGACAGGGCCCTCAGACCTGCAGATGTGTTACTTTATTCCTGAGATTGTGGTCGTGATGTTTGTGTTGACTTGACAGGGTCTTCTCCTTTGACACAGTCTGGGCTTTCTGACTTTGTCCCTGGACGTGCTGTGGTTGATGCGGCTCGTCGGAAGCGGGTCAAGTACGAATCTAGCTGTCAGGCGATTGGTTATGGTTTCATTCCTTTCTCATTTTCTTCCCTTGGGGAATTAGAAAAGGATGCTGTTTCTTTGCTAAAGCGAGTTCAGAAGAGTTCGATGGCGCAAGATATTGGTGCCGGTGCTGCTGCTCATATTTTTACTAGGATAGGTTTTGCTATTGCTAGAGGTGTGGGGGCTCAGATTGTCTCTAGGCTTCCCACTAATTTTTTTGTAAGTTTTAATACTTTTAAGTTTATTATAATAATAATAATAATAATAATAATAATAATAATAATAATAATAATAATAATAATTAGATTAGATGTTTGTAGAGTATCCAATTAAGTATATTTAATTATAAAAAAGTCATCCATGCTATGATATTTGATAGCGAGGTTCGTGATCCATCCCCTATGCCTCATGAACTTTTTTTATTTTTAATTTTTTTTATTACCAATATTCGTGCATCTTTCGGTACATCTTGAGGCCATTATAGCTGAGAACGACCTTCTTTGCTCTTGAGCTTCGCTGGTTTCTTTTAGTTGTGTGGCTTCGGGGATGTATACAGTAAAGGTGCATGAGTGATGTTTGGTTTGTTACGGGTGGTTGGCTATTTGCTTGCGCAACAACTTGCACCTGACATGCCTTTCGAGTTTTGTTACAAGGTCTTTTGGCTCTATTAATTAAGGCAATAACAAGCGTCGATTTAGTGGCGACTGGAGTGCCGCTTAGAGTCTAAATTGAATTTCAGACAGACTTTAAAACTCATGAAAATTTGATTCTACCATTTTCATTATGTCTTATTTTTATTGTTATTATTTTTATTTTTTGTTTATTTACTTCTTTATTTATTCATTTTTATTTCTATTTTTATATTTATTTTTATCTTTTTATTTTATTATATTATATTCGTTTATTTATTATTTTTTAATTTTTTTTTTTGATCGGAGGTCCACACGAAAACAATCACTCTGCCATAGAGTAGAGATGGATGACTTTTTCTTTCTGTGGGTGGAGAATTTTTTCACGACTCGTGTCTAGAGAAACGACTTTTCTCTACTCTAGGATAGAGGAAAGATTGTCTACATCTTACCCCTCCATACCTCGTATGTGTGAGATTGAATTTTGTTGTTGTTGGTTTTTTACTTATTTATTCTAAATGATAAGAAAAAATTAATTAACACGATGATGGACGTTATGATCATTTAACACGATGATGGACGTTATGATCATTTTCAACTAACACCAAATTTTTTTTCATCAGAGGCCGTCACATAAACGTCATTTTAGCATTTCCTGTACATCATAAATGAATAACATAAAATGTATTATTTTTTATTATAATATATTTAGAGTTTTATTGAATTATATACATGTTTACAATCTAAATATGTTAGCTTTCCTAATTCCTTTAGTCTTTACTTATTTATAGATTAAGAATGTGCAGGAAACTTGGAGTTATCTTGTGAAAGTTGAAGTTTGTGATCAACTATAAAATCTGAAGCTTGTGTGATGTAGGAGACTAAAAGACTTGTGTAATCCTAATCAAGGGGTTTCATCTTTTTCCTGTATTTCTTAAAAGATAACAAGTTCATGATTCATTGAACTTCGTTGTGAGAGTGATTTACCATGTGAGCATTTGAAATACTTACCAATCGTTTTGATTGTGATATAGTTATTGGAGTTCTTAGGGCTATAGTTAAGGTGTTAGAACATTCAATGTGTATTTGCAAATTGTTTAAAACTACCTCAAATAACTATCATCCAACGTTAATGTACCATTCTTAGTGCTTAAATTATTTTCTTAAATATAGTCATTAGAGCTATTATTAGACAAACTCTTATTTTTATACTTATTATTAAATTATATAAATAAAATATGTATTTTTTATTTTAGTGTTATTATTATTGTTATGTTATATTATATGATATATTATTATTATTATTATTATTATTATTATTATTATTATTATTATTATTATTATTATTATTATTATTATTATTATTATTATCCTCTATCCTATATAATTAATTAGATAAAACACTAGTTATTGTATAGTTTATCTATTTTCACAATTTTATTATTAGAGCACAGGGTGTCATGACGCGTCAGTTCAGTGTTAGTTAAATATTTTACTGATGACTGGACGCTGACTGGAGTGACACTATAAACTGACATTGCTGAAAAAATAGGAGAATTGAAAAGATGGTCAGTTCAGTGTCTTGAAGTGAGAAGCTATTTATGTTTTTATTATTTAATTAATTTTTAAAAATAATTAATTTATTTTTCCTTTTTATATTTAATTAGTTTTTCAATTATTACCAGTATATAATAATTCTTTTTTATTATTACTAGTTATAATTATAATTATTAATTAATTTAATTTAATCTATTAATTATAATAAGAATAAAATACGTAAATATTACAGGAGTAGCATTTATTTTTATTATTGATTATTAAAAAAAAAACTAAACCAAACACTTGGATCACCTTAAAACACGTAACACCATCTCTTTCCGTTTGCATATATATATATATATATATATATATATATATATATATATATATATATATATATATATATATATATATATACAGGCACACAGATATAGAAATAACACCACCATTTTTGTAGCTTCAAGCTTTTGAACCCAAAACTAAAATAAAAGGAAAATACAAATAAAACCAAAAATGAATATATAAAAACACTCTAACGGTCGAAAATTTGAAAATTGGGACCCACTTAATGTTTAGATACACCGTCGTCTGCACGACTTTGGTCTTCGCAACGCCGAAGCGACGCCGGCCGAGTGTCGAGTGACCGTCGGTGGGAAGCAAATCACCAACTCACGTTGGGCTGATAGCTTCCATACCTGATGCTCTTATTAAACTGAAAAGGGAAATAAAAAAACAAAAGCCATATACCCATTTATCTGGTCTAACCAATAAAATAAATTAAAATTTAATTTAATGAAAACCAACTTCTTATCTGTACCTCTCCCATCATTTTTAAACAAAACACTCTCACCATTTTAAACCTTAAATTAAAAAAAATGAAAGAAACTACAAATACACACCGTGTTCGTCGTCCAATATATGTTAAAACCACGAGATGCACCACGAGGTCATCAATGACGAGGGATGGCTGATTGGTGCCATCAATTTTATCAAAAGCTAAAGAATAACAGACTATAATGGTGAGCCGTTATGAGCCGTCTAAAATATATCGAGAGAAATAATATTACTTAAATGCCCTCTATTTTATTGTACGTTAGAAATTATCTTGTAGAGACCAATGAAACTGGAAAACTGGAAAATGAAAACACATTCACTTGTTTGGCATTCCCATTTCCCACTTCAATCGATTATCCAGGTTCTCTATCCCTATTTTTTTTTTTGTCAAAAAACGATAACTCATATAAAAACGAAGACGTTTTTAAAAAGAAAACGACTTCAACTGAATGATGCAAGAGAAAACCATAAAGACTCGTACCTAGAAAGTTACTAATAAACTAATCGATATATATATTTAAACCTTTACCTAAACCCAAACGAAAACCAAAATCCACAACTTACAAACAGTAACCAAGCGATAAACAAATAAACCCACGAGCAACATAAAGATCGTGCAACAAAGCAAGCAAAATGAAAACAAACTATCACTAATCAAATTTCCTATTTCTAACCAAATTACCGTCCAACGTATCGTGTCGGAATTGACTCTTTACGTTCTCTGTCCCTAATTCTTTACCCAATTGCTTCTTTATCAATTCCTTCACCAAGTTCTAATGAATCAAACAGAAACATGAATTCAAATCCATCTAATCAAATCTCCATAGCGATATATCTACTAACACAATATACTTACCGTTTATCCCCTGCATCTTAGTTCCATTCAAATACACGAATTAACGAATCAACGAAACGTTAAACATAATTTAGTTTCAAAAAAGTTTCTACTGCTCACACACTACTACATCATCAATTCAGAAAACATTCATTCTCATATGTGTAGGATTAATGTGCAAGGAACAACATATAACTATATGGTCAACTTCATTTGAGCCTTCGGGGTCACACACATATACACCGAGACGTCAAATAAAATATATATATGATGTATATATATTACTCAAGTAACAAAATAGTAAATCGAAATTAATTCATTTACTATTCATATGAATAGTAAATGAAACGAAATTAATTAATTTACTATTCACATGAAAGCGACATGATAGAAATTATTAATTATAAGTTACATAACATATCCCTAAAGTATTTGAGAAATACGACTTTTTAAAACCAAATCAAACGAAATATGATGATTTTGTTTGCTGGCTACGTACAAAATATAATATAAAAGGGAATCAAATATTTACAAGATTTTGCTAGATTTTGCAATATTTTATTATACCGAATTTTGGACTCGTTTTACAAAAGTCGTTTAACTTATTAGATTTTATATATTATATATATGGATATAGACTATTTCTATAATAAGAGAGATAATGAAAGAAAACAAAAAAAAACACACACATTCTTGTTTAGAGTACGAAAACAAAGAAAACCCAAAATCCTTTTCTGTTGTTATTGTATCACAAAAACTAAACTAGCTCATGGTTAATTTTTGGTTCATATTGAAACCATATACGGAGGATTAATTATTATTAGTTTATTAATATAATTGGATTATATTAATAAGTTACTTGGGTTTGGACTAGCATCCATTGATGTCGTTTGAAGTGTAGTGTGGACTATCCAAAGAGACGGTCATACTTTTGATCGTAGGTTTCTCTCCGTTCATCAGTTTCTTCAAGAAAGGTATATCGTTTACTCACTTTGTGAATTACATATTTTGACAATTATTATTCTGTAACTGGATCGTTGGGAAAGATTAATCGTGTGTATGTTTAATTAAATAAGTGAATATTAAATCTTGTAAAATTTTGTTCATAAAATAATAAAAGATTATTATTTTAACTATCCGCTGCGTTAATCTGATTTAAAAGTACACACGATTTTCTTACAATATGTGCATCTCAAATAATTCTAAGTCAACCCATCACGTATAATCACTTCACTATTTATTTATTTATTTATTTATTTATCAATATACAGATTATCGTAATCTTGTCATTTGATTGGTTGAAATTTCACTATAGAAACCGACCACTTTATTTTTTATTTTTCTTTTAAAGTTAGATTACGATACGATATATTAATTTAAAGTAGTGAACGACATGGGTTAGTGAGGTTGGTGCCATATGCGATCAGATGAGTAACAAAAAGATCACAGTTTCGTTAAAAGGAAATGTATGATGAATCTTAGAAAAGGTGAGAGAATGTTTAGTGACCTGAACTAAAGACAAGATGTAGAGACCCGTCCTAATCCATCTGGACAAAGTCATCAACATTTGGTTCCATTGCGAGGTACTGTCCTAAATATGCCATGAACGACTCCATATAATATCCTTAAAATGAGAAAATACACAGCGAAAGATTTCTTTCATACCTGAGAATAAACATGTTTTAAAAAGTGTCAACCAAAAGGTTGGTGAGTTCAAAGGTTTATCGTAATCAAACATTTCCATAATTTTAATAGACCACAAGATTTCATATTTCCATTTCTCATAAACATCATGCATGCATATAGGCATCTGCATAAAAATCATTCATATGGATTGAACACCTGGTAACCGACATTAACCATAATGCATAGAATATCCCCACAGACATCGACATCTGTATAATAATAATCTCGAAGTACTAAAGCCATCCATAGACATGAATGGGGGTTGTTAGGCCCAATAGATCTATCTTTAGGATTCGCGTCAATTAGGGACCATTTCCCTAATTCTTAGGTTACCAGACTTGAAGGGCGATATTCGATTTCGATAATCCAACCATAGAATGTAATTTCGATTACTTATGTCTATTTCGTAAAACATTTATAAAAGCAGCGCATGTATTCTCAGTCCCAAAAATATATATTGCAAAAACATTTAAAAAGGGAGCAAATGAAACTCACGATACGATATTTTGTAGTAAAAATATATATACGACGGAACTGAACAATGCAGGATTGGTCTCGGATTCACGAACCTATATCAAGTATATATATTAACACATATAATTAACATGTAATAATAACCAAACTAGTTTATATATATTACTTATTTAATTTAGTAATATATTTGTTATTTCAAAGGTTATATATATTTATTTTGTATATTAATATTTATACATATAGTTATACTAATACATATATATCTATATAGTTATATTGTTAAATCAAAATTTGTTATATGTAAATATTTATGTAAATAATGTTATTATGTTTGTAGTAATAATAATACTATAATAATAATAATATTAATGATAATAATAATGATAATAAAAATAATGTAAATAAAATTATATATAAAAAATCATGTTAATGAAAATAATAATAATGATAGTAATAATTTTAATTAAAATGTTAATTTTAATGTTAATGATAATTATAATAATAATAATAATAATAATAATAATATAATAATAATAATAATAATAATAATAATAATAATAATAATGTTAGAAAGGCCACCTTAATGTAACAAGCCTTTAAAAAAACAAAATGCCCCTGCCAGGACTCGAACCTACGACCTCCAATTCGCTGACACTCGCTCTAACCAATGAACCATTAGCGATTTTCTGATTATAACACAGTTTAATTGTTTATAACCCGTTTTAAACAGCCATCATCTTCATCATCCCTATTAATCTGGCCCAACCTACTTCGACCCAATAGGAAAGCGAACTCTAAACTCAGCCCAACATAAAAAGAGCTCTCGGCCCAAAATCAACTGGCAATGTCTCGGCCCAAAATCAAATGACTTAATTTGTTTTCGATTTAATATAGGATTCGTGAAAACAGCTGGTGTTATGCTTTTGGTGGGGTTCGGTGGTAACCATGAACAACAATCATTCATGATTCATAATTAGTATCACTTTATTACTAGTATTATCTTTAGCTCCATAAACTTTATACATAACATCTCAAAATCATGAAATCATGCGTACATCATCATACTTATAATCCTTGAAGCCTCACGTATCCATATTCATCAATATATTCAATGTAACCGAAAAAATAGAAACAGAAATAGCAATGATACAGCAGCAGTAATTCGATGATTAAATGGGTTGTTTGTTGGACGAGCTTAGAAAGAATATTAGGTAGCAGGAGGTGGTTTATGGTGGCGATTGTTGAACTACAAACAGACGGTAAATAGAAATGATTGGGGTGGTGTTTTGGGTTGGGCTTGTCTCTCGGTCATAGCAACATAACAGAAATGTTATGGCAACAAACGATTGAATTAGAGCGGTTTTAAGTAGGTGATCATGGGTGGTGATAGTGGTGGTTGTTCGGTGGTGTATCACGGTTGTAAAACAAAAATTGAACAGTCGCAGGAAAACTGAATAAACGAAAAAAATATACGTAGCTCATGTGTTTATGACAAGAACATAACGATGGTGGTGAGGGTAATCGGTGGAGAACCAGGAAGGGAGATAGCTAAGGGTAGTCAAGGTGTTGTTCACGATTTTTTAGGTAAGAGGTGTCGTTTATAAATAGAAAAAAAATATAGGCGTTTGTGAAGGTGGCGGAGGAAATGGGGGGTTTTGAGCAATAGTCGAAAGTGAAGGTTCAAAGGTGGTAATTGTTTGTAATGGGTCGGGAAATTGGTGAGGTTAACCGATGGTGGTGGATTGAATTTTTGTTTAATAACCGGGACACATAATGAATCGAAGGTTGACACAAGGTGGTTTGTTCATGGGTTCGAAGAGGGTGGTCGATGGTGATAATAAGAAACAGAAATGAAATCAGAAATGGGTGTAATAAGATATACGCTTGTGTGTTTGTATGCTTTAAGATATAACAAGAAAGAATAGAGGGTATTATGATCGTGTTCTTGTTCGGGTTTGATTCGAAGTGATCGTATAGCAGTGGTGTCGAGTGTTTGAAGATAAGGTTGTTCTTGGTGGTGTTGTCATGATCATGGTGAATTAATGGTGGTAGCCAGTTGTTGTCAAGTGGTGGGAGGTGGTTTGTTGGGTCGAAACAAAAGCATAACTGCAGCTGTAGCAGCTAGATATCTAAGGTGTGGTTGAGTGGTTTTCCAATTGGTGGTGATGATGAACCGTAGGTTGTGCAACCAAGGGTGAGGTGATATGGTGTTCTAGGTCAACAGGAAGGCAGAGATATTTCTGATTTCAGTTTACTTGTTATCTATATTTATATGTAATATATATAATAAAGTATTAATAATAATTATATAATAATACTCATAAGGTGTGATTGAATCAATTAACAACAGTGTAAATCAATTAGAAACAGGAAGCAACAGTACATATAATATAATATTACATCACTTTATATAAACGTGTAAGTTGTAGAAATAGTAAAGCCATCATTTACTATTTGGTCAACATAATTAATTAGGGTATTATTTCGTGCTCCGTTAATAGTTAGTGACGGATACATTAATTCATGAAAATCCCATATTTTTATATTAGATATATTTAATTATTCCAGTCATTAAATGTGAAAAATCAATCATAAAAAGGTTTTTCTATTATTTATTTTTAATTCCAATTAATCTGTACGAAGTATTAAAACTTAGCTGGAGGATATTAAATATATTTTTAGCAAACTTAGAATTGATAAAACTTAATTATGGACCAACGTTTAATTTCAACTTCTCATAAATTCGAGTTTAAACTTGTTTCATGCCGATCATAAAAATTGACCTGTCATTCGAGTTTAATCCCAACTAAAATATACAAATTCATTAAAATTTAAAATAAATTAGTAAATGTATTTTCAACTAGTCTGAAGTTTACGTAGTCTATTAATGAGCTTTCATTTATTTTAAAATCACATAAGTTTGAATCACTTATTTAAATACCAATGAATCGACAAACGAGTATTATTATTATTTAATAATTATATTTAATATACTTTACATATATATAGATTCCTAATAACTAAATCATGCAAAATTTTAAATTATATTTCAAATTATTATTATATATACATATTTAAATACATACATATCCATTTACAAATAATTGTTCGTGAATCGTCGGAACAGTCGAAGGTCAAATGAATTCATGAAAACAGTTCAAAATTTTTGAGACTCAACATTACAGACTATGCTTATTGTGTCAAAAATATTAAATCGTATCGAGAGTTTGATTTAAAATTAATCGAAATTTTCCGGGTCGTCACACAAGAAATGACAGTTGTTGGTATTATTATTTTTTTTATTTTTTTATTTTTTTAGCTAAAATAACAATTACTATAGTTGTTGGTATTATAGATATCATTTTGAAGTAATGATTAAGGTTGTCTTTTGAAGATTTAGATGAAAATATGCAATGTTTATCTAGAATCTAAATTAAATTTTTGTTTAATGGAATCGAAAAAGTATATGTATTTGTTCCCAGACATTGAGATTTTTTTTTTAAAATAGTTATTTTTGTTAGGATACTTGCAAAAGTAGAAAAAGTAAATTTTTTTTTGACAAAAATGGTAAAACCGAAGTTTCAAACTTCGGTTTTGGTGGACCCGAAGTTTGAAACTTCGGTTTGTGTGCTTTTTTGACCATGTACCCCAAATTCGAAGTTTCAAACTTCGGATTTGTTTTTGTTTTTTTACCCTATGCCTATATAATTAGTGGGTGATGATATTTCCATTTTTATTTTTTTATAAATTCACTATAATTATAGTTTGGTTCCCATAATACTCTTGTGTAATTATTTTATATTTTTATACCCTTGTGGTTGAGGATGTTTGTGATAGAAATTGCATCGTGAACATTTATAGTGTAGAACCTCAATTATATATTAGTGGTTACCGGGCCCACGCATGCGAAGATTGCAACAATAACAATGCAGGTTCGAATCTCGGGCCTGGCATGCTGTGGGGAAATGGGTGATGGTGTTTCGCCAGGCTCCAGTGGGCTACCGGGGACCGCTGGATCGGTTGACAAAGTCAACACAGGGCTAACATATCCCTGCCGATACACATGTTTTTTGCAACAATTATGTGACAACCCGGAAATTTCTGACCAAATTTAAACTTAATCTTTATATGATTTCGACACGATAAGCAAAGTCTGTAATGTTGAGTCTCAAAAAGTTGTGGAACTATATTCATGTAATCAATTACCCTTTGACTGTGCTCGACGATTCACGAACATTTATGTGTATATAGATATGTATATATAATATATAGTTATATTAATTGAAAACATTAACAAAGTATTAGATATATAATACTTTACATGAACGTATTTGTTTCAATATATTTATCGACGGAAGTAAAAGATAATGTCAAATGATTGAATTATCAGATACATTGTGATATATGGGTCTCTGTTGTGAGGTCCACTATAATTTAAGAAATCTGTTCTTTTTATCAATATTCGGAAAATGGTAAAGTGATTTACAAGTAAGATCAAATGTGTCAATTAACGGTAATTAGACAAAAGTTAATGGAGATTCCTGTTTGATTTCCAATACATGCTTTACAATAATTTAATCCTGACTTTTGATAAAGGAATCATTTAACTTTCATATTATTTAATGTAAAGGTGAAATTATGAACTGTAGATAATTTAGAAGATGAATATCGATAGGTTAAGCAAATTAACATGATACATTAAAATAATTTCATACATTTATTTATTCGTTGGACTATAACCTCCAATTCACGAAACAACCATTTGCAGATGGATATGTGTATGTGTGTGTGTATATATATATATATATATACAATAAGTTAAAATATTAATTATTAGAATTATATATATAAATAACTTGCAACATGTATTTAAAACGTGTCTATGAATATTGAATATATATATATATATATATATATATATATATATATATATATATATATATATATATATATATATATATATATATATATATATATATAATATGATGTCAAATTAATTAAGTAAACGATAGTAACACTTGTTTATTGATTTGATTGATACTTAGTTATGTTAAGTAGAACGTTTGAGAAGTTAAAATAAATGTTGGCGCATAAATGAATTATATCAAACAAAGTTCTAGAGCGTAAACGTTAAGTGATATAATAATTTTTATTATTTAAACGATTTTAAATTATATATAATAAACTTTGAAATATAATTAGTTTTGAAAAACTATAAATTATATTATTAATTAAATATTTCAATTACATATAATTAAATTACCGTTACAATGAATATATATATATATATATATATATATATATATATATATATATATATATATATATATATATATATATATATATATGACTGATGACTGTATGTACATTGTAATATATAAAAATGTATAAATATTAAATATTAAATATATTTTATTATATATATGTTATAATTATTATATATTATATAATTAATAAATTGTAAAATTAAAATATTAAATGTAATTACAAGTTGAAAATATAGTTGTTATAGTAATATTATTATTACTTTCATTATTACTATTAATATTAATATCAATATTAGTATTATTAATATTATTATTATTATTGTTATATTTATAATTAAAAGGTTATAATTATGAAAATAATGATGTTAAATATAAATATCATTATAAGAATGATTAAAACTATCATTTTAATTATTATTATGATTATTTATTTATTTTTACTAAAAATTGTCATTTTCAATTAAAATTATTATTATCATTACTCTTATTACTTTTATCATTTTTTTTAGTATTGTAATCATTATTCTTATCAATTATTATTATTAGTACCTTTATCAATAATAATAATAATAATAATAATAATAATAATATTATTATTATTATTATTATTATTATTATTATTATATTTAATTAGTATTATTAATATTATTAATATTATTATTTCTAAGATTAATATATATATTACATATGAATACAAAATTTCATACGCGTAATAATATCACCATCAGCTTTTCTTTCTTTCTGTTTGCCTGTGAATTAGTGTCGACACAAACCTTCCCTACATAACGATCGATCATCTTATATTATTGAGGAAAAGACATTCGATTTCCACCATCCTTGTCAATTATCACTACTTCAACTGCTATTAATTGAAGAATCAAACCAAAAATAAGGAACGAGCTCAGTTACCCTGTTCACGACAAGTTTTATGCAATAGCTCGAATCAGGATCAATCATCACAATCTAAAAATACAGATATGTTAGGAATCATATACTTGAACTATCTGTAAGTTTCCAATCTTTAATTCCTTCAATTAATGTTGAATTTCGAAGTCAAAGTAGAGGAAGAAAAAGTCAACCAAATTTTAATTGACCAAATTCGAAAATTTTAGGATGTCTCAGGTTCAATTGATAATACATGAGTATTATAGTAGTTATTGGAAGCATGTCTCATGAAGAAATCATAATTTAAAACCCTTCAGATTTTAAATTTGATTTTGAGTTCAAATTTGGAAAATAAACCCTGATATTCGATTTATTTGATTAAAGGAAGCTGTTCAGAATCGAAATAAGATATAGATAATAATAGTCGCTGCTTAAAGGTTATGTTTCAATTGTGTTGGGCATCAATTATTAGATACGCAATGGTGTTCATGGTGGTCTCTGTTCGATCAAATTAATAAAGAGGAAGAATGTTACAGAGTTTAGTTAAATTAATTGACGTGGGGTTTTAAATTAGAAAGGCTAGACGGATCAGCTGGTTAAGTGTGTTTATGGGTTAGCGAGAGGTCACGGGTTCGAGCCCTGCTGGTGGCATATTTTTTTATCCTATCATTTTGAGGTAGTTTTCATTTTTAAGTTATTATTATTATTATTATTATTATTATTATTATTATTATTATTATTATTATTATTATTATTATTATTATTATGATTATTATTATTATTATTACTACTATGATTATGATTATTATTATTATTGTTATTGTTATTATTAGTATTATAGTAATTATTATTATTAATATCATAGTTACAAGTATTATCATTGGAAGTAACGTTTTTACTATCATTAATATTATTATTAGTATTATCAATATCATTATCACTAAAATTATTACGAATATAAATATTAATATGAAAATTATAAATAAGAATAAAACTGAATATCATTATTATTATTATTATTATTATTATTATTATTATTATTATTATTATTATTATTATTATTATTATTATTATTATTATTATTATTATTATTATTATTATTATTAACACTGTTATTATAATTGTTATTATTACAAACAAAAACTTTATATAAAAACATATTACAATTATACTAATATTACTTATTACTATATTTTAACAATAAAATGTTTATAATTAAACTATATTAATATTTAATATAACAAGTATAAACTATATAAAATATATGAATTAAATATATTAAATTTAACTATATAACATATAATACAAACAAGTATATTATTAATAATAATAATATATAAATTATTCGACTACGATTACATGTTTTAATATATATAATTGATATAGGTTCATGAATCCAAGGCCAACCCTACACTTGTTCAATGTCGTCATATGTATTTTTACTACAAAATACAGTATCGTGAGTTTCATTTGCTACCTTTTTAAATGCTTTTGCAATATATATTTTTGGGACTGAGAACACATGCGATGTTTTTATAAATGTTTTACGAAATAGACACAAGTAATCGAAACTACATTCTATGTTGGATTATCGAATCGAATATGCCCCTTTTTAGCTTGGTAACCTAAAAATTAGGGAACAGTACCCCTGATTGACGTGAATCCTAAAGATAGATCTATGGGCCTAACAAACCCCATCCGAGGTACGGATGCTTTAGTACTTCGACTTATTATTATACAGACGAGAGGATTCTGTTTTGGGGATATTCTATATGCATCTTGTTAATGTCGGTTACCAGGTGTTCACCATATGAATGATTTTACCTTTATGCAGACGAGATGATTCTGCTATGGGAATTATATTTATAAAATGAAAATCTTGTGGTCTATTAAAATTATGTAAATGATTGATTACGATAAATTAATGAACTCACCAACCTTTTGGTTGACACTTGAAAGCATGTTTATTCTCAGGTTTGAAAGAAATATTCCGCTATGCATTTGCTCATTTTAAAGATATTACTTGGAGTCATTCATGGCATATTTCAAAAGACGTTGCATTCGAGTCGTTGAGTTCATCAAGATTATTATTTAGTAGATGACAGATTAAGTCAGCTATAGTTTGGATATATAATATGAAATGGCATGCATGCCTGTCAACTTTCGATAAAATGAAAGTTTGTATTTTAAAAACGAATGCAATGTTTGTAAAATGTATCATTTAGAGGTCAATTACCTCGCAATGAAATCATATGTTATTGTATTCATCCTTATAGATTAGGACGGGTCGTCTCAAATTAATGGTTACAGACTTCGGATTTTTTAGTAATATTATATATGCCTCAATTATAATATGCCTATGTAACCAATTATACATTAGTGATCAATATATATATATATATATATATATATATATATATATATATATATATATATATATATATATATATATATATATATATATATATATATATATATATATATATATATATATATATATATATATATATATAGTGTAGAACTATATATCAATTAATTTGAAGTGTAGAACCTCAAATCTTAAAATATACAGAGTAAATAAAATAAATAAATAAATAGACAACATCTTCCCCAATTTCTCGTTCTCAAATATGCTTCACATCCACGAAACCCACCAAGAACAACAATTGGCTAAAGATTAACATGTTGGAAGATAAAGATAGTGGGTCCATAACAATGAATTAAATAATATATACTCCATTTATGACACAAGGGATTTTGAAAATGTGCATAGGGTCAAAAAAAAAAAAAAAAAGCAAATCCGAATTTGAAACTTCGGATTTGGGTACATGGTCAAAAAAGCACACAAACCGAAGTTTCAAACTTCGGGTCCACCAAAACCGAAGTTTGAAACTTCGGTTTTACCATTTTTGTCAGAAAAATTTTACTTTTTCTATTTTTGCAAGTATCCTAACAAAAATTACTATTTTAGAAAAAAAATCCAGACATTGAGGTTGCAGTTAGTAGTTATTAGTAAACTATGAAGTGTATTAAACAACAATCAGTTACTAATTAAGAAGATAAAGTTAGGATGGGATGTAGATGGTAATGAATGGGGGAGCAGAAGTAGTATGTGAGATAAATAAAAATCATGATAAAAGTCCAACGCCAAAAGAGATGAAAATGATAGAATGTACTTGAGGTAGTTAACGCTGCTTCCGCATAAGTCGAGCATTGAGCAGAAATCTTTCTAGTTGAAAAAAACAATAGTATTTAAACTAAAGTGGGTGGAGAAAGTTTATGATAACAGCAAACCCAACACTACTTAAGAAGCAAGTGTATATCCTTAAGATGATATGGCTTCAAAGAAAAGGGTTCGAGTTCTGTTCGGAGCATGAAAAAGGGGAAATTATGTTTTTGGTCCGTCGGTAAATCAAAGATTGTTCGTGAGGACACGAACAAAAATGACGGCGGGAGTGTTGTAGCACCCCGAAATTTGAGTTGGTGTAAAGTCAATATCAAATTTCTACATACTTTTACTATTTGGGTCGTATCTTACTCATTAATGCTCCGATTTAGGTGATTTAAAAGGTTAGATGCTAGTATCTCGAACCTGGATCAGCGAGCAAAAACATAAATTGTTGAAAATGAAGGAATGTGTTGCATAGTTAGTTAATCCAAAATGTTTCTGTTTTTTTTTTTTAAAAAAAAGCTTCGTTTCGAACATAGTTAGTTAAGTTTTGTTTGTAAAATTATTTCGAGTTGAATTGTGATAACGAAAAAACTTAACTCACGGCGAGAGGAAGATATGACCGGTTTAAAATTTTAGTGGTGTTTGGTTATGTTTAATTAATTAAATAATGATTTTACATTAAGTAATAAGTAATGTTTTATAATTCTGAGAAAGTTATGAAATGAACCCTGAAAGAGGGGTTAAAAGTGTAAGTTTTGAGGTGGGGGTGGTGGTTTTGTGACCAAAAATGAGATGTCTTTTAATATATAGAAATAGAAATAATAATAGCAGCCGTATGACTGACTAGAAAGCTGTTCAAGTTTAATTTATGAAACATTGAAGTAATTAATTTAGTACTCACTAATTAAATTAAATAGTTTATTGAATTGTTAATTTGTAACAACCGACGTTACGAACTACGAAGTATATATACACGCGCACACAATATGATCAATCAATACGAATCAATATATTCATAATGAATATAAACAAGTTAAGGAGCCTGCGCTTCGCAGCGGAACTCCAAAGCAGGTTCTAATGGAAAACTCAGTGTTTAAAAAAAAAAAAAATCAACGTGTATAAAAGGTGGACCTAACTATTTAGTATTTTTTAAAAAGCATCCGTTTTGTGAGTAGTTAGTTGCGTTGTGTTCATAATATTATTTCGAGTTGAACGGTATTGTTGGAAAAATTTAACTCGCGGTGAGCGAGAAGATATGACCCGTTGAAAAATTGGGTGGAGTTTATTTAAGATTTTTTGTGAGGATTTTAGTTTGACGTTTTGCCCCCTGATTGGGGGGCTGATTTGTATTTTAAGCAAAGTTTGAGGGTTATTTTGGAAAATCGGATTTAGTATTAAAATAATACTATAAATAGTAAAAACATAATTTCTATTCTATTGAATGTATTTATAATATAATACTTGTATGATCGTATAAATAAATCATTTTGAAAACAGAAACCCAAAAAATGGAAAGCGTGTGTGATTGTACTGTAGAGTTGAATATGTAAAAGATTAGTGCAAGTGTTGACTAAACAGAACCCACCCGCGTACGATGTTGTACTATTCGTAAATTTTATATTGTAGTTAATGCTCTAACTACCAAATGCAATCAATAGAATCACACAAATAAATACTCCGATGCTACTACACATGTTTGCTGCATTCTATCTGTGTAAATACTTCTATAATAATATAAATATGTGTGGTGATGGGTTCCGCTCATACATAATAAATTTTTTCGGGGGACGGGGGGCTAATGGCGCTTGTTAGTGACCTTAATAATGCTCAAGTCTAGTTTATTAGTGTCTTGCAATGCTCAGGTCTCTCGTTTAAGCAAATTTAGTGTCTCTAAATGTGTTTGTACAATTCTTGGCGTGTTCTACAATGATTATATAATAACAATAACAATGGCATATTGGTTAGGTGAGTAAAGAGGGTTACACCTCTTCGTTGGCGGTTCCCCGAATGTAGCGGATACAATGATCGCTTTACGCCACTGAGAGAGGGTTTAAGAGTAATTGAGTGATATTCATGTTCAATGTTGAACCGAATGGATTGTGTGTTTTGATATGACGTTAGGACTCAATCTGTAGAACTCAAATTGCACCTTTTGAGGTGTTGCATGGTTCCTATGTATTATGGAAAGATTCTTGGTCTTTTCATAAATAGTTCTTACTATTTAAAGGTGGATGTTCCTCATGCTCTAAGTAGTTAATGAAATGCTCCGTTCATATCGATTATAAACGTTACATAATAATTGATTTCATTGCGAGGTATTTGACCTCTAAATGATACATTTTACAAACATTGCATTCGTTTTTAAAAGACAAACTTTCATTACATCGAAAGTTGACAGACATGCATACCATTTCATAATATATCCAAACTATAAATGACTTAATAATAATCTTGTTGAACTCAACGACTCGAATGCAACGTCTTTTGAAATATGCCATGAATGACTCAAAGTAATATCTTTAAAATGAATAAATGCACAGCGGAAGATTTCTTTAATACCTGAGAATAAACATGCTTAAAAGTGTCAACCAAAAGGTTGGTGAGTTCATTAGTTTATCAATATCAATCATTTCCATCATTTTAATAGACCACAAGATTTCATTTTTCATAACATACAGGCATATAGCTATCTGTATAAAAATCATTCATATGTTGAACACCTGGTAACCGACTAACAAGGATGCATATAGAATATCCCTCGCATACCGGCACATCGCAATCAGTATGCTATATACCGGCCGTCGCAATCAGTATATATCGATCGAAGTACTAAAACATTCCAAATTCCAGAATGGGACTTATCAAGGTCCATAGATCTATCTTTAGGATTCGCGCCAATTAGGGGTCAGTTCCCTAATTCTTAGGTTACCAAGCTAAAAGGGGTGATATTCGGTTTGATAATCCAACATAGAATGTAGTTTCGATTACTTGTGTCTATTTCGTCAAACATTTATAAAAACGCATGTATTCTCAGTCTCAAAAATATATATTGCAAAAGCATTTAAAAAGGGAGCAAATGAAACTCACGATACTGTATTTCGTAGCAATAATGTAAATGACGGCACTGAACAAGTGCAGGGTTGACCTCGGATTCACGAACCTATATTAAATATATATATTTATATGTTGGTCAATATCTGTCTAACAATTTAGGTCAAGTCGTAGTGTATCACAATCCTACTGCTCGAGACCGATATGCAAAAGTCAACAAAAGTCAATCTTGATCCAAAATGATTTCCAAAATCTATACATGTTTATTATATAACTTAAATATAGTCGTTTTTTATATATTTAAATATTTTTATCAGATTTTATTAGAGTAAATAATACAAGTCAATTATTAATAAATAAAATTTATATATGATAAAAATATACTTTTATATATCTTAAGTAATAAAATTTATAAAGTTCAGTAAATATAATAAAAATATAGTGGTATGTATTATTAATGTAATTATATTACGTGTGATAAAAATATCTTTGTATTACATATTTATTTGATAAAATAATATTGGTAATAATAATAATAATGAGTAAAAGTTGTATTATTTTGTAATAATAATAATTATTATTATTCTACTAATAATAATAATAACAATATTTATATTTATTAATGATGATATTAATTATAATAAAATGATAATTCTAATTATGATATTTTTAATAATAACGATACTTTTTAATATTAACTATAATAATAATAATAATAATATTTTATATAAAAATAATAATTCTATTCAAAATGATAATTTTTAATAATAATAATACTAAAATGATAATAATAATGATATTTTGTAATAACAATGATATTTCTATTAAAAATAATAAATTTAATAAAAATGATAGTTTTACTATTAATGATACTTTTAATAATAATAATGATAAAAATAATGAAAACAACATTTTTATCTAAATCAATATCATACAATATTTGAATTTCATCATGATACTTATACTCATTATTTCCTAATCGATTTGTTTAATAGCTTTTAATAATCTGAACTAAAATGATAGTTTTACTATTAATGATACTTTTAATAATAATAATGATAAAAATAATGAAAACAACATTTTTATCTAAATCAATATCATACAATATTTGAATTTCATCATGATACTTATACTCATTATTTCCTAATCGATTTGTTTAATAGCTTTTAATCCTCTTTTATATCGCATTCATAATAATGATAATAATACTAATCATAATAATTAGATGATACTAATATTGGTTTTAATGATAATGATACTAATAATAATAATTATAATAATACTAATGATAATAGTAATAATTATTATAATGATAATGATAATAATAATAATAATAATAATAATAATAATAATAATAATAATAATAATAATAATAATAATAATAACAACCTTAGTGATAATAACGATAGTAATAATAATAACAATAATAATTTTTAATGATAATATTTATACTAATAACGATAATGATAATAATAATACTAATAATAATTAGATAATAATAATAACGATGATAATAACGACGATAGTGATAATAATAATCATTTTAATAATAATACTAAAATTAATAATAATTCAGTTGACCATATCTTTTAATCCGTTCATCGAAACCATACGATTTCTAAATGAAAAGTTATTAATTTTTCGCCAGCTTTCCAACGACATGCATATCATATACCTTATATTAGTAATATATGTATTAAATTCATGATTCATCATAAAACTAACTAACGACGAAATTTAACATACAAGCATGCATAAACCTATATACTCGAGCACTAGACATGGATACACTATTAATATATAAAAGATAAGATATGAATGCTCACGTATCAATATTGAGATTCAATATTGTAGGAAAGTACGTAGACGCAACGGAGATGATAAAAATTAGGTTGACCTCACGAGCTATACCCCCGAACCATACCCATAACCTCCTTAGCTATAGCCCATAATTCCATAGTTCAAACCCGTCTAAATCCCGTTTTGAGAACATGTGGGCAGAACCTCGTCGTAGTATTTTATGTATAATACTAATAATAATAATACTAATACTACTAATAGTATTAGGATTAATACTAATAATAATATATATAAATATTAATAATAATAATAAATATAAATATATAGAGAGAGAGACTGAGGGATGAAGGAGTCGAGCAGAAATGATCGCGCTTTATAGATGAGTTCTGCCACCGACCCCCATGCGATCACATGGGGTCTAAGGCATTTAGCCATGCGATCACATGGGCTATTTTGCCAGCTCATATGCTCAATCATTTACGGCTGCTAACGATTTAATAATATATATATATATATATATATATATATATATATATATATATATATATATATATATATATATATATATATATATATATATATATAAAAAATAAATCTTTATAATTAAATAAATATTATATTATATTCTCGTGCTTAGTTGTCTTGTAATTTTAGTTCCAAAGCCTTGTACGTTGTCACTCGACTAATGTCCCGGTTCCGGTTTTTCGAACGTTGTTTCGTACGCTATAAAATCTTGTACTCTACGTTTCGTGACTCGTACCTTTGTCAGAATATAGACTTAATTTATCAATGAACTATATCTCAGTGAAATATAACTTGAACGTTCGAGTGTTTTGGTTATTTGCTTCTTTAATTCAACTTCTCTTTATTTATATATATGATAATATTAATTTAAATCAAAACGTCTTGTATCTAATTAATATTATATTTTATCACTTTGTAAAATATATGTATATATATATATATATATATATATATATATATATATATATATATATATATATATATATATTTCTTCATTTAAAATATATAATTGAAATATTCATTTAATAATATAATATTTTAGTTTTTCAAAACTAATTATATTTCAAAGTTCATTTTAAAATTGTTTAAATAATAGAAATTATTATATCATATATTTTTTATATTTTAAAAATTATAATTGATATAATTTATTCATGCAGCAAATTCTCATAAGTTAACTTATCTAAATATCAATCAATTCAATAATCGAATACAAATATCGTTTAATAAATAATTCGAAATATATATAAACACGTTTTTACTCTTCGTTATATTTATTTATATTTTATTGAATCACAGACCATTATCATTTATACTTTGTGAAAAGGTTTCTAGAAAGATTCTAAAGTTTAAGATAACGTTAAAACCTTTATCCTTATCAAAATGGCTCAATAACAATTGTCAAAAGTGGTTCTAGATATTTACAAAGTTATATTCGTTTTTTAAAGAAGACGTGACACTCTAATAGTTATATATAATTCCTAAGATTTATAAAAATAAAAGATAATGATAATAATTTTAATAATCTACTTCTTGACATATTGTAAAATGTGTTAACCTTTCGAAATATATCGTAGTACGTTTTATATCTTTGAAACAAAATATATATATATATATATATATATATATATATATATATATGTAAATTTTATATTTATAATATAAAGCTTTAATTATGTTTTATATACATACGTTTTAGTAATAGAATTCTTTTTAGACTGAAAATATTTTCGTACGTTTGAAATTAAAGTAAATAACTATTATAACGCTTATTCTTCTAAAACTAATTATATTCATATCACATAATCTATTACTATAACTTATGTTTATTTTAAATCCTAATAAGTTTGTATTAACTTGTTTAATAACAATCAAGTGTTACTATATCTATTAATTGTATTCGAAACCACTTATATATATGTTCAATATACTTTGTCTATAAATATATACACGTTTCACATAACATGTTTTATTACGTAGATGTTTATCTAAAATGAATAAGTATAACATTATACGTTTAACGTTTTTAAGTCATATAATAGATTTCATAGCTTATTTTCATATCAACCAAACCGTTTAATGTTTTATTAATATTTCACAATTTAATATACACACATATGTATATATACATACATATCTATTTATACATAATTGTTCGTGAATCTTCGAGAACAGTCAAAGGGTAAATGAATACATGAACACAGTTCAAAGTTTTTGAGATTTCAACATTACAAACTTTGCTTATCGTTTCAGAAACATTAAATCATTTAAAGATAAAGTTTACATTTGGTCGGAAATTTCGGGGTCGTCACAGTACCTACCCATTAAAGAAATTTTGTCTCGAAATTTGATTGGGATCGTCATGGCTGACAATAAGTATGTTTTCATAACGCATACGAGCTGAGGATTTGAGTTTTATCATCAGTGAATAGTATGGATAAAATAATTCATTTATGTGAAGGGTACGAATGAAGTTATCACAAAAGAATGAAATAAGAAAGGTAAAGTTTCATCATATCTTTTGACGTAGATAGGGTTGATTTTCGGAGTTTAAGGGATTTAGGGGAAATATTCGTAATAAGATTTGGTTCTTCGGTAATTAAGGAAATTAAGATCCTCTTTGATTAAATGCAATAAGCTATTTCGATTGCTCTGTCGAATATTTCACTATAAATCCACTCCCTTCGTTTCCTTATTTCCACAGCTCACACCTTCTACTCTTTCCCCCTTAATTCATATTATAAAGCATTCGTCAACATGCTCCATCCAGTTCTGATTCTTGATATACTTCTAACTTTCATATCTGTCATTCTTCTTTTTCATCTACCACCGGAGGAATTTATTTACTTTTACTATTACCTTGGGGTTATAGTATTTTTAATTCTCCCGTGTCTTTACGTTGCAATACGTATTGATATACACAGTTTGTAATTTATGTGTTGTCATCGGGCTTTATATCTTTCCTTATATTTCGGAGTCCTGCTTTTATCTTTCTATAATCATTGACATCCACAGTTAATGTTCTCTCCTATTTGTTGTGATTTATACTCCCATTTCTTCTTTAAAGCTTCATGCTTTTGTCTTCTCTTCTCGGTCTTTATGTGAAGTAAGTAATGGTTCAGAATTCATATGTATGGAGTTTCGAATGAACATGACTAATGTTCTAAGAGAGAAATTGTAATAGTATAATCTTGATTGGTTAAATTACCAGAATTCAAGAGAAAAGATAGAGCTATCGGAAAGATATGTTCTTGATATGTTTGGAGATTAGGTAAAATGTAAGAGTCGTATAACATGACACATGATGACATTAGGGTCTGTGAATTATCATGTTCCATTAGAAACTCAGCATGACTTACTGTAATATAATCACGTTGATCAAGTGTCATTATATTATACTAACTCATGCTTCAGTTCCCAATACTACTTCAAAAATATTCATATTCGAATTTTTCAGAATTTAGAAACTAAAATAGTTTCCTTTATGATGTAACGCAGATAGCACGAAGACATGTATAATTTCAGATAAAAATAGTTATGAAGATATCTTCAGAAATATCGAGGATATTTATAATGAAAGATACGATGATATTTCTTAGAATTTCTAATATCGAAGGATGATGAAGAAGATTTGTTCATAAAGGTTTAGAGTCAGGAGCAAGGTATTCGTTAATGACTTCAGCAGACACTGAATCATTTGAATTCTTTGAAGGCAGGTTTAGTCTTTGTAATTTATCCACAGCCTTCTTCATAGTTTGCTCAATCCGTTTTCCAGTTCCAAACCTTATCTTTTTCTGAGCTTTGCCAACACACTATTCTTTATCATTAAACTTTTGGCCGTTAAGATCGTTTACAGTTTTTGCTGCTTCATTCAGCTTTTTCAACATTCAGAGTATTGATTCGTAGATTGGGTGCTTTTTAGAATTTCAGAATAGAAGATCATAATTTTAAGAGATAGATGTTATATGTATACATATAACTGTTGATGTAGAAACGCTGCGAGATTCAAAATACTGATTGCTAATTCCCGGTAATTGGTATGGCAATTCTCGTTATAAGATATGGATGAGTATATGATAGGGTTTTAATGAACAAATATAATAGTTTTTCAGAGAGACTTAAGCCAATGAGTAATGAAGTTGCTAGTAAGTTTACTGCTAATGTGGTGGGATATAAACGGTTACCCGGTAACAATGACAAAAGGCAAACTTATATATCAAGTTATAATAAGGCTTATTCGAATAAAAGGTCGATGTTGATTTGCTGGAGATGTGACAAAATTGGCTAATTTTGGAGAGGGATTGTAGAGTTATTTTCGGTAATAACAACGCCAATGGATCATAGATTCGTGTTAAACTTCTACTTAGGTTCCAAGAGTTTTCCAGGTGCATGGCTATATGCATAAGTTCTTTTTTTCGTAGATAACGTGTGGTTGGATCATCTTCTCGATTGTTTCTTAATTGAGGGATTTTCAAGAATCATGAAGGGTTTGAATGCAGATTGTAATCGTCATATAATGTTCTAGAATTTTGAATGATACGAATATTTTTCTGGGTTTTATGAATAGAAGTGATGTTCTATCACAGTTTTGAAGTCAAAGTATAGCTTTGAAAGCTGTAAGGATCTAAGAGTGATGATATCAATTATATCTGGGCTTAGATTCTGATATGTTAAAATCAAAATATGTAATTCGATTTGAATGAGAATGGTTGTTTTAATTTCTATGAAAGAATGTATATCGTTGTGAAAGTAGTGTGTATAGTTGATGATTGCTGAATCAGAATCGAAGAATGTAACATATTAATTGTGAATTTATATATCTCTATGGTATTACCTACCCGATAAAAGTTTCGCAAGTAATATTTTGTACAAAAGAATTTTTATTACAGTCTTTATGAAAATATATGTATATTTCCTTCAGCTGTAATACAGATTTAATGAGTAAATATTAAATTAAACTCATTTGATTTTCGACTGGAACTAAAAATGAATAATCTCTACAACATTAGAGATTACATAATCTTCTTGAAGTATTTCACTAATGTAATCAATACTTCATTATTTATTCTTATTGATATTTCTCGGTGAAGGATGCTGATGCTCGTGAAATTCTTGTGAACCTCGCAAGATATAGATGAAGTTTCCTAGAAAGTTTCGAGTACCTCGTAAATGAAAGTATATAATCGAACATATAATTGAATGATACACTTGGTTTATTATGAAATGGAATTCATTGTGTTGAAATAGAGATTGTGGTTAACGATGGTTAAGTCGTTAACGAAAGATGTGCATCATAGCATATTAGTGATATGAATTAACCAAGTAGTATCTACCCTTATTCAATTCATACATAATAGCTTAGTACGAAAAGGTATAGTATGGTTTCTAGAATTCATATATATATATATATATATATATATATATATATATATATATATATATATATATATATATATATATATATATATATATATATATATATATATAAATTCTTTGGAAATAATGAGGAATACTTCCACAACTCGTTATTTCAATATACCCATTGATGATTGTGGTGTCGATATCGTTGATGGTTATGGAGCTGGTGTAGCTTGTGGTGCTACAGGTGTTGCTGTTGTTGGTGATACTGAGGATGATGCTGGTGCTATTTGTATAACAAGTCTAGTTTGTAAATCACGCACTATTCTTGTCAGGGTTTCTACTCTTCCTTTTATCATTTTGGTCCACTCATCTGATTTTTGGTTAAGGCTAGAATAGATAATCTCTAAGACTTTAGAGATTACATAATCACCGCAGAATGTTTCTCCAATGAAGTTATGAATCAATACTTCATCAGTTATTGTTGCTGGTACTCCTTGGTATCTTCGGTGCGCATAAAGTTGATGCTCGAGGTACAGATTGTGATGTTGAGGTGTGGAATGTGGATGTTGTTGTTGATGGTGGTAATGGTATTGTTGATGTTGATGATGGTGGTACTGTTGATGCCAGTGATGCTGCTAGTGCTTGTGGTATTGAGGCTTGCGATGTGGATGTTGTTGATGGTACTGTTGTTGTTGCTGCTGAAGACGTAAGTCTACCTTCCAAATTGCGTACTGTACTTTCCATAAACTCCATTCTTTCTTCAAGCCTGGCACGAAGCTCTCTAACTTCTTCCATTAATCCTACTTGATTAGTAGTTAGGAGTAGAGGCTGAATTACCAACATTATTCTATGAATGCGTTCTTTGAGGCGGAATATTCGAGCAAAGAGTGTGAAAACGGTATTGCGAATTGGTTGCCCAGTGAACGCGTCAAGTTCTCCGATGTCGGGAGGTAAATTTGGTTCGCGGTAGGGTTCTCCCTCTTCATTTTTCCAGCGAGTGAGTATGTCTCGAACCCATCTCCATCTCCTCCAGAAAGAAGTGTAGTCAACCAGTTGGGGCACTTCGGTCACACTACCTTCAGAGTCTTTAGAATCGTCTTCGGAATTATATGAATTCGAATTTGGTACATGATCCATCTTACACAATCAGTTAAAGGATTTTCGATATGAAATGATTTTTAGATTCGGATGATATTCTAATTACATAGAATACCTATATATAGTCAAAAAGATTTCGTAGATTACGGAGGAACTTTCGAAAGATGTCAGGCAGAGTTTATAGTAATAGGTATGCTAAGATATGAATTTTGTCTATACACTATCTATGCAATAACTGCACTAAAACGTGTCTAGACTCAAGAATGATAAGCAGGTAATTTCCGACAAGAAATGATAAACAAATTTTTTTGACATGCAGTTAAGGTCGAAGTCCAGACTCACTAATGTATCTTAATAACTATCAGTTAGACACACTAATGCATGACCTGGTTTGCTAAGACCACCACTCTGATACCGACTGAAATGCCCCGTTCATATTGATTATAAACGTTACATAATAATTGATTTCATTGCGAGATATTTGACCTCTAAATGATACATTTTACAAACATTGCACTCGTTTTTAAAAGACAAACTTTCATTACATCGAAAGTTGACAGGCATGCATACCATTTCATAATATATCCAAGCTATAAATGACTTAATAATAATCTTGTTGAACTGAACGACTCGAATGCAACGTCTTTTGAAATATGCCATGAATGACTCCAAGTAATATCTTTAAAATGAGCAAATGCACAGCGGAAGATTTCTTTAATACCTGAGAATAAACATGCTTAAAAGTGTCAACCAAAAGGTTGGTGAGTTCATTAGTTTATCAATATCAATCATTTCTATCATTTTAATAGACCACAAGATTTCATTTTTCATAACATACAGGCATATAGCTATCTGTATAAAAATCATTCATATGTTGAACACCTGGTAACCGATTAACAAGGATGCATATAGAATATCCCCCGCATACCGGAACATCGCAATCAGTATGCTATATACCGGCCGTCGCAATCAGTATATATCGATCGAATTACTAAAACATTCCAAATTCCAGAATAGGACTTGTCAAGGTCCATATATCTATCTTGAGGATTCGCGTCAATTAGGGGTCAGTTCCCTAATTCTTAGGTTACCAAGCTAAAAGGAGTGATATTTGGTTTGATAATCCAACATAGAATGTAGTTTCGATTACTTGTGTCTATTTCGTCAAACATTTATAAAAACGCATGTATTCTCAATCCCAAAAATATATATTGCAAAAGCATTTAAAAAGGAGCAAATGAAACTCACGATTGTGACAACCCGAAAATTTCCGACTAAATTTAAACTTGATCTTTATATGTTTCCGACACGATAAGCAAGGTCTGTAATGTTGAAATCTCAAAAACTTTGAACTGTGTTCATGTAATCAATTACCCTTTGATTGTGCTCTATGATTCACGAACATTTATGTGTATATAGATATATATAATATAGCTATATTAATTGAAAATGTTAACAACGTATTAGATGTATAATACTTTACATAAACGTATTTGTTTCAATATTTGTTTAATATATTTATCGACGGAATTAAAAGATAATATTAAATGATTGAATTATCAGATGCATTGTGATATGATTACGAGTCTATGTTATGAGGCCCACTGTGATTTAAGAAATCTATTCTTTTTGACAACATTCAGAAAATGGTAAAGTGATTTATAAGTAAGAACAAATGTGTCAATTAACGGGAACTAGATAAGGGTTAGTGAAAATTCCTGATTAATTTCCAATTCATGTTTTATAATATTTTCCTCGTGACCTTGATAAGATAACTATGTTAACTTTCATTTTATTTAATGTGAAAGTAAGAACATGGAGTGTAAATAACTTAGATGTTGGATATTGACAAGTTAAGTAACTCGACATTTTTCATTAAGATGATTTCATATGTTTATTTAACCTTTGGACTTTATCCCATGCTTCACCAACAGACTGTAATTTAAAAACTTGAAACCTATTATGAATATATATAATTCTATTTTTCTAAAACGTTTTATGATATAACGATTTCCATTATTTTAACCTTTTAACAAAATGATTCTTAAATATATTTAGTTTTGGAAAACAAAGTATCATATTTATTTGATTTAGTTCCAAACGTACAAAAACGTTTTCAGTTTAAAAAGAACTTTATTATTAAAACGTATATAACTTTTATAGATATCTAGAACTACTTTTGACAACTCATTTCTTAACCAGTATGATAAAGATAACGATATTTATATATTATTTTATTAAATATATATAACGATTTAAATTAATATTATATATATTTATACGCGTATTATACGTACATAGTTTTATACTTTTACTATACTTTAACTTTACCTTTTACTTTACTTTTACTTTACTTTAACTTTAATAATTCACTTTGATAATTCATACTTTAATAATTCACTTTAATAATTCATACTTTAATAATTCATACTTTAATAATTCATACTTTAATAATTCACTTTAATAATTCAAAAATCTATTATAGATAAAATTCAATAGGTTTCATTATTTCATAGAAACTTGAAAATATATTTCCCTAAACTCTCTCAATCGATTTACATATATATATTTACTCAGTATTATTTCAAGATATTATTAGTATACATAAAATACTACGACAGAGTTATGTTCAGGCGATTTCAAAATAAGTTTTCAAACGGGATAGAGCTAAGAAAATTATGGGTTATAGCTATGGAGGTTATGGGTATCGTTCGAGGGTATTGCTCGTGAGGTCAACCTAATGTTTATCATTTTCATTGCGTCTACGTACTTTCCTGCAATATTGAATCACAATATTGATACGTGAGCATTCATATTTTAACTTTTATATATTATTAGTGTATCCCTGACTAGTGCTCGAGTATATAGGATTATACATGCTTGTACATTTATTATTGTCGTTAGATAGGTTATGTTGAATCCTGATTTAGATACATATGCTACTGAGATAAGGTATATGATATGCATGTCGTTGGAAAGCTGGCAAAAAATTAATAACTTTTGAGGTGTTGCATGGTTCCTATGTATTATGGAAAGATTCTTGGTCTTTTCATAAATAGTTCTTACTATTTAAAGGTGGATGTTCCTCATGCTCTAAGTAGTTATTAAAATGCCCCGTTCATATCGATTATAAATGTTACATAATAATTGATTTCATTGCGAGGTATTTGACCTCTAAATGATACATTTTACAAATATTACATTCGTTTTTAAAAGACAAACTTTCATTACATCGAAAGTTGACAGGCATGCATACCATTTCATAATATATCCAAACTATAAATGACTTAATAATAATCTTGTTGAACTCAACGACTCGAATGCAACGTCTTTTGAAATATGCCATGAATGACTCAAAGTAATATCTTTAAAATGAGCAAATGCACAGCGGAAGATTTCTTTAATACTCGAGAATAAACATGCTTAAAAGTGTCAACCAAAAGGTTGGTGAGTTCATTAGTTTATCAACATCAATCATTTCCATCATTTTAATAGACCACAAGATTTCATTTTTCATAACATACAAGCATATAGCTATCTGTATAAAAATCATTCATGTGTTGAACACCTGGTAACCGACTAACAAGGATGCATATAGAATATCCCCCGCATACCGGCACATCGCAATCAGTATGCTATATACCGGCCGTTGCAATCAGTATATATCGATCGAAGTACTAAAACATTCCAAATTCCAGAATGGGACTTGTCAAGGTCCATAGATCTATCTTTAGGATTCGCGCCAATTAGGGGCCAGTTCCCTAATTCTTAGGTTACCAAGCTAAAAGGGGTGATATTCGGTTTGATAATCCAACATAGAATGTAGTTTCGATTACTTTTGTCTATTTCGTCAAACATTTATAAAAACGCATGTATTCTCAGTCTCAAAATGTAACACCCCAACCCGTTATACAAACGATCACGCGGAAATATCGATTAAAAAAAAAATTCTTTGTGCAGGGACTTGCGCGGCGCGCCAAGCCATTGCGCGGCCCGCAGAATGGCCTGGACAGGCTGCTATCCTAAAAAGTCAATTACGCGAAAAAGATTGACCACTTCCCAACATTTTTAGACGAAACGCTTTACACCACATATTCAAATATGTAAAACTAACACGTTCCATTAATAAAAAGGGTTTTACGACACCGGACCCACATATGCCCAAATTACCCCTTTAAGTACAAATACGAGTTTTTGACCACAAGACTTTTAATACAAAATAAAGCCGAGCATGGCGATTGGGGATACGCTACCCAATCCTAATCAATCCAAAAGCAAGCCTTATAAAGCAACTACGCAAGCCACTAGTTCCCACGCTTACCCGAGCCACCGCATCCAAGCGAATCTATAAAAAGGTAAACAACGAGAGGGTAAGCTAACGCCTAGTGAGTGATAATATACTACATACATATATATGTATAAAATGGACACGCCACACAATATCAAATACCGCATACCGAAGCATCCATGAATAAGGCAACTACACTAAGCATACCGTACGATCTCTAAGCAACAAGCTAAAGATATCAACAAAATATAAGTTCACCAATGACGATGTGAACAACGCCAAATAAGCTACACCCGGAGGGTTAGTGATGTTTGAGCAGAGTGGTATAAAATACTATTAATTTTAGCAGGAAATACTATTAAATACGATACAATTTTACACAAGATATTTATTTATTTAGAGAATGGATATACTAAAACCTTGCTACAACACTTATAGGCAGTGTACCTAATCGTATAGTAGTGTAGTTTTTAGTAAGTCCGGTTCGTTCCACAGGGAAAATCTTTAAACAAAGCTTAACGCTATATTAGTTTACTTTTATAAAAATACAAATATATATATATATATATAAGTAATATTATTATTATAAAGGGGGGTTTTTATCGTTTAATGACCGGTTTGTCGATTTTAAAACTTTAGTCGCAGTTAAAACCAAATGTAAAATAATAAATAAAAGACTTAATTTAAAGCGTAAAGTAAATAACGATAATGAAATTGCGATTAATAAAAATGCGATAAAATAAACTTGCGATAATTAAAAAGTACGATAATTAAAAGTGCAATTAAATACAATAACAATAAAAATGCGATAATTAGAAGTGCAATTAAATATAAAATAAAGGAAATTAAATATGAAATAAAAGAATTATGCTTATTTAAACTTCCGTAATCATGATGGTTGACGTGTTGATTTTAGTTTTATGCCCATGGGTTAATTGTCCTTTGTCCTGGATTATTTAATATGTCCGTCTGGTTTTTGTCCATAACAGTCCATCAGTCATAAATATAAAGTGCGAGTGTCCTCGTCAAATTATCCTTATACCCGAAGTTAAATATTCCAACTAATTGGGGACTTAAACTGTAACAAGATTTTAATACTTTGTTTAATAATTACACCAGGATGTCGACTGAGTGTAACCCAAGGTTTTAATATTTTGTTATCAATTATACCAAGTGTCCTTGTACATAATTTCACCCCTGTTTTAATTATTCTAGTGGCTATTAATCCATTCCCGTGTCCGGTTAAATGAACGATTATTCGTACATATAAATACCCCGCCCATCGTGTCCGATCGAGTGTATATGGCAATTTATAGGGACGCCCAATTGTAAATCTTTATATTAACATTAACAAACTATCATTTAGTTAAACAAATATAAAGCCCATTAATAGCCCATAGTCTAATTTCCACAAGTGTCGTTCTTTTGTCCAAACCCCAATTATGGTACAAAGCCCAATTATCCAATTTTAGTAATTAGCCCAACATCATGATTACTACGTTTTAAATAAGCATAATAATAACTTAGCTACGAGACATTAAATTAAAAAGGTTGAACATAACTTACAATGATTAAAAATAGCGTAGCGTTACACGGACAGAATTTCGACTTACACCCTTACAACATTCGCTAACATACCCTTATTATTAGGATTAAAATTAAAATTAAAATTAAAATATAAATATAAATATTTACGTATAGATATAGAGAGGATGGATATATATCTTGGTTTTTGCGATCAGAATTCGTTTGCTTTTATAGGGAGTTTCAGAATTTGGGGCTCCGCGACTAGCGGCAATTTTTGCCTTCAAACTCCGCGAGTCGCGGAGTTTGAAAATACAGCTCACAAACTTTGGAGTCTTTCTTGCCGACGGATTATTATTATTTATATAATATATAAATAATTATAAGAATTATTTAAATATTATATTATATTTATGTGCATAGTTGACTTGTAATTTTTAGTCCGTTGCGTCGAGCGTTGAGGGTTGACTCTGGTCCTGGTTCCGGATTTTCGAACGTCCTTGCGTACAATTTAATATCTTGTACTTTGCGTTTTGAATCTTGTACTCTTGTAATTTCGAGACGTTTCTTATCAATAATTGGAACCTCTTTGATTGTATTTTGTACTTTTGAGCTTTTTGATCGTTTGCGTCTTCAATTCGTCGAATCTGTCTTTTGTCTTCACCTTTTATTATTTAAACGAATATCACTTTTAAATAGAACAATTGCAACTAAAAGCTTGTCTTTCTTGAGGAATAATGCTATGAAATATATGTTCGTTTTTAGCATTATCAAATATTCCCACACTTGAGCGTTGCTTGTCCTCAAGCAATATCGTCTTGAAATACTAGAATCACTTCTTTATTCTTCACACTTTGTACATCAGTGATTTCTATACGGCGGTATAAACAATGGTAGTAACGATGTGGTTTGCAGTCCCACATGACTATAAAAATTTAGATCCATTAAGGAAATTGGATCTTTATGAAAACATTTGATCTTTTGAAAATTAAATCTAGTTTTTACCCTAGATAAGTTTTCTGGAATAACCCTTTACCGGTATTTGCAAATTATTTTTGTGGGTTTGGTGGGTTTTATATTTGAAAATTTTAGCTCAAAACTTATGGTTTTGTGTCACCCACTTGCTAACCTTGTATTAGAAAAGCAACACGTCCAGTTCACTTGTCTCGTATATTACCTTTCGGTAAACTACCGTCCGGTTGTAAAGGAAAGCGTTGAACAAGCAACTGTTAAGGCAATGTCCCCTGACATGCTTTTAATTATGGTCTATAACGTGTCGGACGCAATTACTATCCTTGGTAGGAGCAATAGTAAAGCTCACCCTTATGATTTTTCGGTCTGGCACAAGGTCCTGTCTTTGACCACTATGCAACCACCGTTCTTACGATTGATGTTATGCGAGGTGTATACGAAATAGTTTATATTTTACTAGGAAAAACTATTAAATACGATACAATTTTACACAAGATATTTATTTATTTATAGAATGGATATACTTAAACCTTGCTACAACACTTATAGGCAGTGTACCTAATCGTAAAGTAGTGTAGTTTTTAGTAAGTCCGGTTCGTTCCACAGGGAAATCTTTAAAGAAAGCTCAACGCTATATTAGTTTACTTTTATAAAAATACAAACATATATATAAGTAATATTATTATTATAAAGGGGGTTTTTACCGTTTAATGACCGGTTTGTCGATTTTAAGACTTTAGTCGCAGTTAAAACCTAATGTAAAATATAAAATAAATACAAGACTTAAATTAAAGCGTAAAGTAAATAACGATAATGAAATTGCGAATAATAAAAGTGCGATAAAATAAACTTGCGATAATTAAAAAGTACGATAATTAAAAGTGCGATTAAATAACAATAAATAAAAGTGCGATAATTAGAAGTGCAATTAAATATAAAATAAAGGAAATTAAATATGAAATAAAAGAATTATGCTTATTTAAACTTCCGTAATCATGATGTTCGACGTGTTGATTTTAGTTTTATGCCCCATGGGTTAATTGTCCTTTGTCCTGGATTATTTAATATGTCCGTCTGGTTTTTGTCCATAACAGTCCATCAGTCATAAATATAAAGTGCGAGTGTCCTTGTCAAATTATTATTATACCCGAAGTTGAATATTCTAACTAATTGGGGATTCGAATTGTAACAAGGTTTTAATACTTTGTTTAATGAATACACCAGGTTATCGACTGCGTGTAAACCAAGGTTTTACTACTTTGTTAACAATTACACCAATTACCCTTGAATGTAATTTCACCCCTGTTTTGATTATTCTAGTGGCTATTAATCCATTCCCGTGTCCGGTTAAATGAACGATTATTCGTACATATAAATACCCCGCCCATCGTGTCCGATCGAGTGTATATGGTAATTTATAGGGACGCCCAATTGTAAATCTTTATATTAACATTAACAAACTATCATTTAGTTAAACAAATATAAAGCCCATTAATAGCCCATAGTCTAATTTCCACAAGTGTCGTTCTTTTGTCCAAACCCCAATTATGGTACAAAGCTCAATTACCCAATTTTAGTAATTAGCCCAACATCATGATTACTTCGTTTTAAATAAGCATAATAATAACTTAGCTACGAGACATTAATGTAAAAAGGTTGAACATAACTTACAATGATTAAAAATAGCGTAGCGTTACACGGACAGAATTTCGACTTACACCCTTACAATATTCGCTAACATACCCTTATTATTAGAATTATAATTAAAATTAAAATATAAATTATATATATATATTTTACGTATATATGAGAGAAGAGAGAAATAGATTATGAATTGCGATCAGAATTCGATTGCTTTTATAGGAAAAGTCGAATTTTGGGGCTCCGCGACTCGCGGCAAAATCCTCTTCAAACTCCGCGAGTCGCGGAGAATGAATTTACAGCTCACACCCTTGGAGTCTTTCTCTGCCGACGGTTTTATAATATATATAATATATATATAATTAATATAATTAATTATATATTATATTATATTTATATACCTAGTTAACTTGTAATTTTTAGTCCGTTGCATCGAACGTTAAGAGTTGACTCTGGTCCCGGTTCTGGATTTTCGAACGTCCTTGCGTACAATTTTATATTTTGTACTTTGCGTTTTGAATCTTGTACTCTTGTAATTTCGAGACGTTTCTTATCAATAATTGGAACCTTTTTGATTGTCTTTTGTACTTTTGAGCTTTTTGGTCATTTGCGTCTTCAATTCGTCGAATCTGTCTTTTGTCTTCACCTTTTATTATTTAAACGAATATCACTTGTAAATAGAACAATTGCAACTAAAAGCTTGTCTTTCTTGAGGAATAATGCTATGAAATATATGTTCGTTTTTAACATTATCAAATATTCCCACACTTGAGCGTTGCTTGTCCTGAAGCAATATTGTCTTGAAATACTAGAATCACTTCTTTATTCTTCACACTTTGTACATCAGTGATTTTTATACGGCGGTATAAACAATGGTAGTAACGATATGGTTTACAGTCCCACATGACTATAAAAATTTAGATCCATTAAGGAAATTGGATCTTTATGAAAACATTTGATCTTTTGAAATCTAGTTTTTACCCTAGATAAGTTTTCCGGAATAACCCTTTACCGGTGTTTGCAAAATATTTTTGTGGGTTTGGTGGGTTTCAGATTTGAAAATTTTAGCTCAAAACTTGCGGTTTTGTGTCACCCACTTGCTAACCTTGTATTTGGAAAGCAACACGTCCAGTTTACTTGTCCCGTATATTACCTTTCGGTAAACTACCGTCCGGTTGTAAAGGAAAGCGTTGAACAAGCAACTGTTAAGGCAATGTCCCCTGACATGCTTTTAATTATGGTCTGTAACGTGTCGGACGCAATTACTATCCTTGGTAGGAGCAATAGTAAAGCTCACCCTCATAATTTTTCGGTATGGCACAAGGTCCTGTCTTTGACCATGCTATGCAACCACCGTTCTTACGGTTGACACCCGATTTAGTTCAGGTGACCTAATGAATTCCAGGTGAATTCCTAGGATTTTACGTTCAATGGTAATGAACTCATTGAAAATAGGGTTTTCAGAAAACAAATCGGTTTATAATTTTGATCAAAATATTTTCTCGTTCAAACTCGAGTTTAGATATCATTGAATTCCATGAGTTTGAATTCTCAATCTTTAAGGTCAATCTCTAGGATTGAGTAATATCAGTCTTAAAAGCTGATTTTTAATCTTTAAGGAGATTATCCTTTCTAGGGATCTGATTCATTAGTCTTGTCCAGCTAATTTGCATGGTGCCCCCCCATTGTACGAGATAAATCCTTCTCATGGTTAGGATAAATCTGACCACTTGGCGACCCTGTTTAATGCTGAGGTCCGTGGATTTCCAACCAATTTTAGTGATGACTTTTCTAGATTTTTCGTCAACCTACAGCTGGTCTGGACGACAACTTCATGACCTAAATCAAGAAGCGTGTGTCTTTTTCGGAAGACTTTACTTTCTTTTAATGATGGAATTGATTCATCGTGTAGATCCATCTCTTCTTTTCTTTCATCGGGTAAAACAGTTTAGTTTAGTCCACAGCAAAAGTATTTTCAGTTATTTGTTACAGATATATGTGACATATGTTTAAAATAACTTGGTAAATTTTCCCACACTTGGCTTTTTATTTTTCTTTTTATCGTCCTCTATTCCATTTTAAATGAATTTTGACATTTTAGTTTGTTTCTTAATTTATGTCCTTTCCGAGGTAACAATAATTTCGGTGTTAAAACCTAGTTTTATCGTTCATAAATATGTATAAACATGATTTTGAATTCATTTAATTGAAAATTTTGAAAATTTTTACTAGAATTGGGTAGTCAGTATATAAGACTAGGGCTGTTCTTTTTTTATCAGAGAGCACTAGATTCTAATACAACTACTGCTTTACTAGTATTTTTAATGGTAACCAAGTGTATAAAGTAAAAAATTTTAAAATCCGAAAGAATTTAACCCCTTCCCACACTTAAGATCTTGCAATGCCCTCATTTGCAAGAAATCAGTAACAATTTAAATTATTGAGGGTGATTTGTGTGAAAATGATTAAATTTTACCAAAGTTTCCAAATGTATTGACGTTTGTTTGCTGAATGATAAATGGTGCACATCATTTGTTCATTCCGTCTTGTTGTTATTTCACATATATTTTGCATCTTGTCGTCAAAATTAGTTGCTTTTGCTGAACTTAATGCCAGTCTTTGAAAATGCGTTGTTTTACCCTGTTGTGTACATAAGATAAACTGCAAACATATATACATATTTTTGAAGTTTGGTATATTACCCCACATTCAAAAATTATTAAAATCTAAGAATAAAAGTTAGACAATTATAAAAATGATTACAATATTAACAAAAGTATTAAACGTATCAATAATTACAAATTACAAAATAAAAAAAACTAAGTAGACTAGGGATGATACTGATACCAATAGGGGTTCCATGCATAACCATAGGTGCTATAAAATGCTTCGGCTGGGTTATACGTAGGATACGGTGGTTGCATCTCTATAGACCAGGGAGGGAATATGGGTTTTGGAGTAGGAATATAGTTTCTACCTATATGTTGGCAATGAGCTATGATTTGGTTTTGATGAACTTTCCAATCTTCAAATGCTCTCTGTCTAGCATTTTCGTACTCCTGTGAAGCTATAAACCTTTGCATTTCTTGCATTTCATTTCCCCTCCTACATTACCTTGCTGTTGGTTTCTCTCAACCTGTGGATGTCTACCATGGTATCGTACTGCGGCGTTATTTCGCCTCTTCAAAACTATCGCACCATGGTATACATTTAAACCTATTGTATCGCGGGGTTCTGGTTCTTCGACTAATAATATCCACACCGAGATATTCAGCAATCAAAGTAATAAAAATACCACCTCCTATTATGCTATGCGGTCTCATCCCCCTAACCATAGCTGATAAATAATAACCCACACAATAAGGTATACTTACAGGGCTTTGTGGGTCTCGAATACACATATGGTAAAACAAATCCTGTTCATTTACCTTTTCCTTGTTCTTACCTCTTTGTGTAATCGAATTAGCTAAAAACCTATGAATCACTCTTAATTCAGCTCTATCTATATCCAAATAAGAGTAATTTACCCCTTTGAATCGGTGATGGCTTGTCATTTGACTCCATACACCATGTGTATCAAAATTTTCATCTATCTTTCTACCATTTAGTATCAACCCTCTACAATCGGCAGATGCTAACTCCTCAGGCGTATATATACGTAAAGCCTGAGCCATGTCTAGTAAAGACATGTGGCGCATCGAACCTCCTAACAAAAATCTAATAAAAGATCGAGCGGTTAAACTAGCTACCCGATCATTTAATTCTATACTACATAACAATTCTTCACACCATACTTTATATACAGGTCTACGCATGGTGAATAAACGTACCCAGTCGTTAAAAGTAGAATTACCATACCTCTGTGCAAGTAATTCCCTAATTGGCCCGGCCAATTCTACAGCTTCTAATGGTCCCCATTCTATGACCCTAGGTACCTCAACAACTTTAGAATGAAGAGTATGCAAACCCCTTTGGTATTTTGGATAATCTATCCAAAGTCTGTCAAATCTCAGGTTCGGGTGCAAATCTTTCAAGTGCATATCAGAAAATGTCATGACTGGATGAGGTATATCTTGTTTGTAGAAGTTATCCACCTCCTGTTGTTCCGCATTCTCAGCAGGAGCATTGCGAGCTTGGGATGAAGATTCACCCCTTTCAGTCATTTTTCTTGAGTAATTCCTTGATAGCATCCTTCTCAACATGATTTTAGTAAAAGATTTGATGATTAACTGTTAAAAATTGTGATTTTGGGGGTGTTTTTTCGGGTTTTTGCGGGTATTATTTTCGCAGTATTTTTGAGTTTGTGGTGTGGACTGAGCTGTTCTGCGTTTATATTTTTTTTCTGGATTTTAGGAACTCCGCGAGTCGCGGTATATTACCCTTCAAACTCCGCGACTCGCGGAGTTTTTTTTTTTTTTTATTTATAACATCTTATACTAATTAAAACAATTAAGTAATTAATTTTAAAATTTTGTTTCCCTTGTTATTTAGGACGAGGTCGTTTCGGATCGATGTCCTAGTCCGTCCTTCGACAAAATTTTAAAATTTGTCTTTTTGTAGCGATTGTTTTAAAAGCTAAGATTTTTTGGGTTTTTTTAATGTTTTTGGCATACTTTAATTCAATAAGATTAAAAATAATGATAATAAAAGTTCTCGTCCCTCCCTCGGGTAAAGCAATTTCGGTTCAAAGACCTAGTCTTCAACCCACAACGAATTTTAAAAATCATATTTTTAACTTAATGAGATAAAGTAAATTTTTGTTTTTAAATTCACACAACTTAAATATAAAATTCAAAATTAATATTAAAAATTCACACCAAACTTAAAATTTGAAATGCATAAAATTAAAAATTCATATTTTAAAAATTAAAAATTCACACCAAACTTAATTTAAAAATTTATATTATAAATTCATACCAAACTTATATTAATTTTTCAAATATTTACAATTTTAAAAATATTGTTTTTACAAAGTTTACAATATTAATTTAAGATTTAAATATTAATTTTAAAAACATGGTAAAAATAAAATTAAAAATCTTTTTGGCTTTTTATCCCACTTTAATCAATCAAATATTATCAAAAATATGCGCCCCTCTTTTCGGTAAATTAATTTAGGTTCCATGACCTAATTTAACTCATGACGAATTTTTGAAATATTTTGGGTTGATTGATTAAAGATATTTATACCTTAAGAATAAACGTTAAATTTCGCAGTGATGTAATAAATTTTTGAATGATATCAATAATTTCGATCGCCAAACCTAATTTTATTCAATACCAATTTAATACTTTATAGCGAACAAATTAGCGTTTATTATCAAAAGGTTAAAAATAAAAATAAAAAAATAAAAACTGTACAGACTTACCTGTGAGATAGTATTCTTAGTTATATGATCTATCCCATTCATAAGATAGTCGGTTTAATTGGTTTTCCATGGCTACATAGGCGTAACCTCGAGCATTCAGTGTCTTTTCTTCTAAACATATGAACGGTCCGCCTCTGCATAAAGTAACAAATTCGGTGTTTGAATAGGTTTGATTATTTGAACATTTACCTCCATGTGACCATTTTCCGCATTTGTGACATCTTTCTAGGTGTCGTGCTCTTCTTTTCGCTGCGAATTTTGATTTTTCTTTACCAAATTGTAACTTATTATCTTCGCATCTGGATTATTTTCTAACTCCGTCCAATCTTTCTCTGATTACTGATACTATTTCACTCGGAAGTGTGTCATTATTACGTTTAGTGATCAAAGCGTGTAGCATTAGACCATGGTTTAGTTCACAGGCAGTCTTCATTTCCTAAAAAAATAAAAATTCAGAATGGGGGGAGAAGACTAGTTCTTTAGGGTCTGCTAGGGAAAGACCATTCGGGTTCTATTTTCGAGAACTACACGAAAACAGACAATCTAACTCTAACAGAAATACATAAACCCCTTGATTCTCCCCACACTTAGTTAGCTGTGGTATCGAAATTGTGATTAACTTCGTTGTCAACTTCCATCGGACCATGTATGTAATGTTTAACTCTGTGACCATTAACTTTAAATTCAATCCCATTTGAATTTATTAATTCTATCGTTCCGTATGGGAAAACTCTTTTGACTATGAATGGTCCAGACCATCTTGATTTCAATTTTCTAGGAAATAGCTTGAATCATGAATTGAAAAGAAGAACTCTGTCTCCTTCTTTAAATTCTTTTAAACTTCTAATTCTTTTATCATGCCATTTCTTCGTTCTTTCTTTATAGATTAACGAATTATCGTATGCTTCATGTCTTAATTCTTCTAATTCGTTTAGTTGACTTAATCGTAGACGTCCGACTTCATGTAAATCAAGATTACATGTCTTCAAAGCCCAAAATGCTTTGTGTTCAATTTCTACTGGAAGATGACATGCTTTTCCACAAACAAGTCTAAAAGGTGTGGTTCCAATTGGAGTTTTGTAGGCTGTTCTAAAAGCCCAGAGTGCATCCTCCAATTTAATGGACCATTCCTTCGGATTTGATCCTACGATTTTCTCTAGAATACATTTTAAAGCTCGGTTTGTATTTTCAACTTGTCCACTTGTTTGTGGATGATATGCGGTGGAGATTTTATGAGTTACTCCATATCTTTTAAGAACTTTCTCAAGTTGATTATTACAAAAATGAGTACCCCGATCACTTATTAAAGCTTTCGGTGTTCCAAACCTTGCAAAAAGACGTTTTAAAAAGTTGACTACAATTCGTGCATCGTTAGTTGGGAGAGCTTGTGCTTCCGCCCATTTAGATACATAATCAATGGCTACGAAAATATAGAGATTATTATGAGATTTTGGAAATGGACCCATAAAGTCAATACCCCAAATGTCAAATACTTCACATACTTGGATGACATTTTGTGGCATTTCATCACGTTGACTTATTTTTCCGGCCCTTTGACAAGCATCACAGGATTTGCAAAGAAGGTGCGCGTCTTTGTAAATTGTAGGCCAATAGAATCTGGCATCATAAACTTTTTTTGCTGTTAGTTGAGGCCCATAATGCCCTCCTGTTGGTCCTGTGTGACAATGGTTTAATATTTTACTAGCTTCATCTCCAAATACACATCGGCGTATTATTCCATCGGGACAACTTTTAAATAGATGTGGATCTTCCCAAAAATAGTGTTTTATATCACTGAAGAATTTCTTTCGTCTTTGGTACGATAATCCTTTTTCAAGGAATCCACATACTAAATAGTTTGCATAGTCTGCAAACCATGGAATTTCTTTATAATCTATCTTCAATAGATATTCATCAGGAAAGTTGTCTTGTATGGTCGATTCATTTAGAACTTCTAATTCGGAATTTTCAAGACGAGAAAGATGATCAGCGGCGAGATTTTCTGCTCCTCTTTTATCTCGGATTTCAATATCAAACTCTTGTAAGAGTAAGATCCAACGGATTAATCTTGGTTTAGCATCTTGTTTTGAAAATAGGTATCTAAGAGCAGAATGGTCGGTATAGACCATCGTTTTTGCTAGAACGAGATATGATCTAAATTTGTCAAAAGCAAAGACAATAGCAAGGAGTTCTTTTTCAGTAGTTGTATAGTTCGTTTGCGCTCCTTGTAACGTCTTACTAGCATAATATATAGGTTGAAATCATTTTTCAATCCTTTGTCCTAAAACGGCTCCCATTGCAAAATCACTTGCATCGCACATTAGTTCAAATGGTAGATTCCAATTTGGTGTTATCATGATCGGCGCATTAGTGAGTTTCTCTTTAAGAATATTAAAAGATTTGATACACTCATCTGAAAAGATGAATGGAGCATCCTTTTCTAGGAGTTTATTCATAGGAGTGGCAATTTTAGAAAAATCTTTTATGAAACGTCGGTAAAAACCGTCATGCCCTAGAAAACTCCTAACTCCTCTAACATTGGTGGGATGTGGAAGTTTAGAAATTACATCTACTTTAGCTCTATCCACTTCAATTCCTTCTTTTGAAATTTTATGCCCAAGAACGATGCCTTCTTTAACCATAAAATGGCATTTCTCCCAATTAAGTACTAGATTTGATTGTTCGCATCTAATAAGCATTCGTTCAAGATTAGCTAGACATGATTCAAATGTATCACCGAAGACTGAAAAGTCATCCATGAAAACTTCCATGCATTCTTCTATCATGTCATGAAAAATCGCCATCATACACCTTTGAAAGGTTGCAGGGGCGTTGCAAAGTCCAAATGGCATGCGTTTGTAAGCAAAAGTACCATAAGGGCACGTGAATGTGGTTTTCTCTTGGTCCTCGGGTGCTATTGGAATTTGAAAATATCCAGAAAATCCATCTAGAAAACAATAGTAACTATTTCCGGCTAATCTTTCTAACATTTGATCAATGAAAGGTAAGGGAAAGTGATCTTTTCTGGTGGCGTCATTTAATTTTCTATAATCAATACATACACGCCATCCTGTTACAGTCCTAGTAGGAATAAGCTCATTTTTCTCATTTGTAATGACAGTCATGCCACCCTTCTTAGGCACGCATTGAACTGGGCTTACCCATGGACTATCAGAAATTGGATAAATTAGACCTGCGTCTAGCAGTTTAATAATTTCTTTTTTAACTACATCTTGCATATTAGGATTTAGTCTTCGTTGGCGTTGCACATACGTTTTATGACCTTCTTCCATAAGGATTTTATGTGTGCAATACGAAGGACTTATTCCTTTAATATCATGAATCTTCCATGCAATGGCTGGTTTATGAGCTTTCAACACAGAAATGAGTTGTGATTTCTCATTTTCAGTAAGAGAAGACGATATTATTACAGGTAATTCAGATTCACCATGTAAATAAGCGTATTCCAAATGGTTTGGAAGTGGCTTTAACTCTAATTTCGGAGGTTCTTCTATCGATAATTTGTATCGATATCTGTCTTCTTCTTTTAGCATTTGAATTTCTTCTGTTGTTGGTTCATATCCATTAGCTATAAGTGTAGCTAACATTTCAGCTTCATCAATTGGTTCATTACCTTCTCCTAAAGAACATTCTCCTGTTCCTTGTAATTCTGGAAATTCTTCTAACAATTCTGCATGTGCATCTATAGTTTGAATATAATAACATATATCATCTGCAGATTGTGGTTGTTGCATTGCTCTATCAACTGAAAAGGTAACACTCTCATCCTCTATACTTAGGGTCAATTTCTTACCGAACACGTCTATCATTGCTTTAGCCGTGTTTAAGAATGGTCTTCCTAATATGAGAGAAACTTGAGAATCTTCTTCCATGTCCAGAACAACAAAATCTACTGGAAATACTAAAGTACCAACTTTAACTAGCATGTTCTCCATTATCCCTCTAGGATATTTTATTGATCTATCGGCTAGTTGTATGCTTATTCTGGTTGGTTTCAATTCTCCAAGGTCTAGTTTTGCGTATAGTGAATACGGCATTAGATTTATACTAGCACCTAAGTCTGCCAATGCTTCTATTGAACTAAGACTACCCAGAAAACATGGAATTGTGAAACTTCCTGGATCAGATAGTTTTTCTGGTATCTTATTCAACAGCACTGCTGAACAATTAGCATTCATGGTAACAGCCGAGAGTTCTTCCATTTTCTTTCTATTTGAGATTAGATCTTTCAAGAATTTAGCATATCTAGGCATTCCTGAAATCACATCAATGAAAGGAAGATTTACATTTATCTGTTTAAACATATCCAAGAATTTGGATTGCTCGGCTTCAAGTTTCTCTTTCTTCATTTTACTCGGGTAAGGAAGTGGTGGTTGGTATGGTTTAACATAAGGTTTAGCCTTAACTGTGTTATCTTCATTAACCTTTTCAACTACCGGTTCTTTTTCCTTATCTTGATCAGGTTGTGGTTCTTGTGGAGTAGGAATAGCTTCATCAGAAGTTACAGGTATTTCAGGTGGTTTAAGTGTTGTACCACTTCTTGTGGTAATGGCTTTAGCTATTTCATTCCGGGGGTTAGCATTTGTATCACTAGGTAGACTTCCCGGTTTTCTTTCACCTATTAACCTTGCTAGGTTACTTACTTCTTGTTCCAGATTTTGAATAGAAGCTTGTTGATTTCTAAATGCTTGAGCATTTTGTTCATTAGTTTGTTTCTGAGATGTGAAAAACTGCGTTTGAGTTTCAACTAGCTTCGTCATCATATCTTCTAAATTCGGCTTTTTATCATCGGTTTGTTGCGGTGGTTTGTTTTGAAAATTAGGTCTTTGCTGATTGTAAGTATTATTGGATACTTGTTGATTGCTAGGACCTTGTTGGTTATTGTATGGAATATTTCGGTTATAATTCTGGTTTTGATTGTAAATCGGTCTTGGCGGTTGATAATTATTCTGATAATTATTTCCAGGCCTTTGGTTTATGTATGAAATATTCTCTCTTTGTTCTATTGTTAATTCAATACTGAGACAATCTTTTGTCAAATGTGGTCCTCCACACTGCTCACAACTAATTCGTATTGAGTGAATATCTTTAGTCATCTTTTCCATTCGTCTCTCGACAGCATCTATCTTTGCGGAAATGGAATCTAAGTCATAGCTAGAATCGGCTCTAGCTGCTTTAGATGATCTAACGATATCTTTTTCTTGGTGCCACTCATGTGAGTGGGAAGCAGTGTTATCAATAATTTTATAAGCATCAGTTTCGGTTTTCTTCATAATAGAACCACCAGCTGCTATATCTATGTCTTTCCTTGTAGTGATGTCGCATCCTTGGTAGAATATTTGTACTATTTGACAGGTGTCTAAACCATTGCGGACATCCTCTTAACAACTTTCCAAATCTAGTCCACGCCTCATATAGAGTTTCATTCGGCTTTTGTGTAAACGTAACAATTTCTGCTTGAAGTCTTACGGCTTTAGATGCAGGAAAGAATTGTTTAAGAAATTTTTCAACTAAAACATCCCATGTATCAATCGCCCCTTCAGGTAACGATTCCAACGAATCTTTGGCTTCTCCCTTTAAAGTCCAGGGAAATAACATGAGATATATCTGTTCATCCTCCACTTCTCGGATTTTAAATAGTGTGCAGATCCTATTAAAGGTACGAAGATGTTCATTTGGATCTTCCTTCGGTGCACCACTAAATTGGCATTGATTAGTCACCATGTGTAGAATTTGTCCTTTGATTTCATAATCTGGCGCATTAATGTCTGGATGAGTAATTGCGTGACCTTGGCCAGTGCGTTTAGCTCTCATTCGGTCTTCCATACTTAAAGGTTCCAGATTCTCCATAATTGAATTTGTTGAATCGGAATCACTAGAGGATTCTGATTTAATGGTTCGTTCCTCAACAATCTCTGTTTGAATGATTAGTGGTTCCGGAGGAAAGTTTAGTGGTTCAGGATCTATGAATCGTTCCTGAATATTCTCCGGATTCTCAATTGTGAGGTCGGGTTCAAAAAATGGATTATCGGAAATTTGAACTGGAGTACTTGGTCGACTGGATGACGATTCTAAAGAAAAATCAACGGTGGTAATATTTGCTAAATGTCTTGATCTAGTTACAGGTGGTGAACGTACAAAAGGTGGTGAACGTCTTGCTCGGTGCATTCACTGAATATCCTATTAGTTTTTAAAAGGAAAGAAAAATTATAATAAGTTATCCAATCAATAGACTTTTCTGATTTTGCCCACGTTTCGAATAGCCAAAAGATGCAGCAGAGGGGCAGGATTCGTTTGGTCTCAATATAATTGAGGACTGTTTGGCTCCAATAACCCGGTCCACGTACAAATCCAACTATTACTACGAACTAGAAAATTTTGATGTCTATCAATTTAACCACTTAAAATAAATTTTCGTAATTTTAAGAAAATTAGATAAGAAGTAGAATAAAAATCTATGTCCTAAAACTAGAATAGCGAGAAATAAGAAAGAAAAAGAGCGTGTCGGAAAAAGGTCGAAAAAGAAAAATGGTTGAAAAATAAAAGGTGACGGAAAAATAAAAGAAACTTATAACACTTAAAAACACTTGACTAACCTAACCTTATTACTACAACTAACTTAAAATTATAATCGCAAATTGAGATTACTAATTGGAACGATAATTGATACATAGGTAAAAGTCGTCTAAAAATATTAAAGCTTACAGGAAAAACTAAATTCCAAATGGAAATAACTTAAAAAGGTACTAAAATCTAAAAACTGCGTCGCAAAATTCTAAAGCAACTAAATCTTAGTCTAAAGAAAAAGCACATAAGGGATTTTACGGCAAAGCCTAAAAATCTAGAAATAAAAATAACTATGGTAAAAACTATGACTTAAAACTAATTACGAGCGAAAAATACAAATATTACGCTAAAAACGAATAAAAAGGGACAAAATATAAAAATAAACTAAAAGTTGTAAAAAGTACAATTTTTATAAAAATATTATTTTTATAAAAAATATTAATTTTTATATATATTAAAACTAATTATAATTAATTAAAACTAAATTATATTAATAATAAACTAATTAGGGTTTAAATAATAATAATAATTAATAATTACCCGTAATTAAATGCAGATTAGGGTTTCTGTCGGTGTCAGGGTAGCTCCGCGAGTTGCGGTAGTCGAGGCAGCAAACTCCGCGAGTCGCGGGGTTCCAGAATTCAACTCAGGTACAGTTTTTAATTCGACGTGTTTTTTTTTTTTTTTTAATTTTCTGTTTTATAATCTAAAATTTTTATATAATAAAAACTTATATTTTAAAAACTAGAATAAAAATAGAACTACTTTATAATTTTATAAATAAAAATCTTAAAGCTAGATTTATATATATATATATATATATATATATATATATATATATATATATATATATATATTCGGTTTTATATTTATAAAATATATTTATAAAATAAATTAAATAAAACTTATATTTTTACAAACTAAAGAAACTTTATAAAACTTAAATATTTAACAAATCTTAAAAATACTTATATTTTTGTTTTCCTTTTTATATTTTTGAATATTTAAAACGTATTTTTATAAAAAAGAATTTTAATAAAAGTAAACTAAAAATCTTTTTTTTTATATATATTAGCGTTGCTTCCGGCTTTTAAGCTAGATTGTTCCCCGGCAGCGGCGCCAAAAATAACTTGATGGTTATGTGAGGTGTATATAAAATAGCTATTATATTTAGCAGGAAATACTATTAAATACGATACAATTTTACACAAGATATTTATTTATTTAGAGAATAGATATACTTAAACCTTGCTACAACACTTATAGGCAGTGTACCTAATCGTACAGTAGTGTAGTTTTTAGTAAGTCCGGTTCGTTCCACAGGGAAAATCTTTAAACAAAGCTTAACGCTATATTAGTTTACTTTTATAAAAATACAAATATATATATAAGTAATATTATTATTATAAAGGGGGGTTTTTATCGTTTAATGACCGGTTTGTCGATTTTAAAACTTTAGTCGCAGTTAAAACCAAATGTAAAATAATAAATAAAAGACTTAATTTAAAGCGTAAAGTAAATAACGATAATGAAATTGCGATTAATAAAAATGCGATAAAATAAACTTGCGATAATTAAAAAGTACGATAATTAAAAGTGCAATTAAATACAATAACAATAAAAATGCGATAATTAGAAGTGCAATTAAATATAAAATAAAGGAAATTAAATATGAAATAAAAGAATTATGCTTATTTAAACTTCCGTAATCATGATGGTTGACGTGTTGATTTTAGTTTTATGTCCATGGGTTAATTGTCCTTTGTCCTGGATTATTTAATATGTCCGTCTGGTTTTTGTCCATAACAGTCCATCAGTCATAAATATAAAGTGCGAGTGTCCTCGTCAAATTATCCTTATACCCGAAGTTAAATATTCCAACTAATTGGGGACTTAAACTGTAACAAGATTTTAATACTTTGTTTAATAATTACACCAGGATGTCGACTGAGTGTAACCCAAGGTTTTAATATTTTGTTATCAATTATACCAAGTGTCCTTGTACATAATTTCACCCCTGTTTTAATTATTCTAGTGGCTATTAATCCATTCCCGTGTCCGGTTAAATGAACGATTATTCGTACATATAAATACCCCGCCCATCGTGTCCGATCGAGTGTATATGGCAATTTATAGGGACGCCCAATTGTAAATCTTTATATTAACATTAACAAACTATCATTTAGTTAAACAAATATAAAGCCCATTAATAGCCCATAGTCTAATTTCCACAAGTGTCGTTCTTTTGTCCAAACCCCAATTATGGTACAAAGCCCAATTACCCAATTTTAGTAATTAGCCCAAAATCATGATTACTACGTTTTAAATAAGCATAATAATAACTTAGCTACGAGACATTAAATTAAAAAGGTTGAACATAACTTACAATGATTAAAAATAGCGTAGCGTTACACGGACAGAATTTCGACTTACACCCTTACAACATTCGCTAACATACCCTTATTATTAGGATTAAAATTAAAATTAAAATTAAAATATAAATATAAATATTTACGTATAGATATAGAGAGGATGGATATATATCTTGGTTTTTGCGATCAGAATTCGTTTGCTTTTATAGGGAGTTTCAGAATTTGGGGCTCCGCGACTCGCGGCAATTTTTGCCTTCAAACTCCGCGAGTCGCGGAGTTTGAAAATACAGCTCACAAACTTTGGAGTCTTTCTTGCCGACGGATTTTTATTATTTATATAATATATAAATAATTATAAGAATTATTTAAATATTATATTATATTTATGTGCATAGTTGACTTGTAATTTTTAGTCCGTTGCGTCGAGCGTTGAGAGTTGACTCTGGTCCCGGTTTCGGATTTTCGAACGTCCTTGCGTACAATTTAATATCTTGTACTTTGCGTTTTGAATCTTGTACTCTTGTAATTTCGAGACGTTTCTTATCAATAATTGGAACCTCTTTGATTGTATTTTGTACTTTTGAGCTTTTTGGTCGTTTGCGTCTTCAATTCGTCGAATCTGTCTTTTGTCTTCACCTTTTATTATTTAAACGAATATCACTTTTAAATAGAACAATTGCAACTAAAAGCTTGTCTTTCTTGAGGAATAATGCTATGAAATATATGTTCGTTTTTAGCATTATCAGTTAGCTACATCACAACAATACTTATATATATATATATATATATATATATATATATATATATATATATATATATATATATATATACACAACAATACAACGCATAATTATGGTTAACCAATAACACAAGGGAATGGTACTTCGAATTTCCCATCGGTGTTCGTAACAATCGTTAGTGTACAACGGAATATATTACTAACCCCTAGGCGACACGGACAACAAAATATCCGTTCAAGCAATCGTTAGTGTACAACGAAATATATCACTAACTCTTGGGCAATTTGGACAACGAAATATCCATCGTTAGTGTACAACGAAATATATCACTAACTCTTGGTGGTATAGACACGTATACCCGGACCCATCCCCCGCCCTACAAATAGATACATTATATACACACATGTATAATCATTCCACGCACAACCACGTGTGATAACGTACACCCAAAATGTGTACTTTGCCAAAGGTGGTCGACCGAAACGCACAACCGTGCCAATTGGACCCATACACAAGTCTATCAAATCCACCTATATGTGAAGTGAGCTCTATAGCCGAGAATCACTTCACCCGACCCGTACCCATCCTACACATACATATGCATATAGGATATTAACACTCACCTCGTCGCCTTGAAGAATGCCACCGAATAATCCGCAATCGCCGATGGAATGTACCTATTCCATTTATCACATAACAAGTAACACAATTAGGGTGGATATACAAATCAACCCAAATTGACTACTAGTGCAATTTCGACCCAAATGCACTTCCAAGCACAAATCGCGCCCCAACTAACCAATAATCACTGACACAAGTGAGAATGGTCCTAATATGCCAATCAAACCCAAACATAGGTGTTAAACACCTATCTTGCCCAAAATGACACTTAAACCCTAATTTTGACCCAAAGGAGTCAACATCGCGCCATTAGCGAGTTTTGACACCAAAACATATTTAACTCGGTTTTATACTTCAACTTAATCCATTTTAAGTTTATAAACCTTATTAAATTGACAATTGGGTCATAATCATCACCAAACCCTAATTTTGACTCAAGTCAAAATTAGTCAACCCAAATTCACCTAAAGTGATTCCAACACTTCCATAATCACTAAACCTAGTGATTAAACTCAAGATTAAAGCCTAATCAAGGCCAAATCGTCAACCAACCCAAAACCCGTCAAGTGACAAGAATAACTAGTCACCATAAACCCATTTCATCATCTAAGAGGGTTTCACTACAAATTAAACTCAAACCCTAACTTGAATATCAAATCTAACAAATGTAATTCGGAGTTTGAACTTACCAATACCACCAAAATGATGCCATTGACGAGTAGAACAACTTTAAAACTCGAGCTTTGGTGAGAATCCAACTCCTTCTTCTCCAATTCAAGCTCTCTCACTCTAGAACCCTTCCTCTCTCTCTCTCTCTCTCTAGATATGGATGAGAGTGTTTGTGTGGGTGAGAAATGAGCTCCAATGGAGTTCTAGATCAGTTTTGGTGACCCTAAACCAACCCTAAATGAAAAGACCAAAGTACCCCTCATTTAAACCTTTTAAAAAGGCTGAAAATTGCATCAGTCGGGATCGGCGCGCCGCACCAAATGGTGGAGCACCGCTCCAACCTACAAGTCAGTTTTCAGAAACTTGTTTTGGCCATAACTTTTTGACCGTAGCTTCGTTTTCGATGAATCAAATATCGTTGGAAACGTAATAATATTTTCTTTCCAATGGTAAGGCTTTAAAATATCAACACAAACTTTATTTGGGGTTGAAAAGATATGTACACACCTTGTCACTTCAGACAACGTCCAGTTTCCTTCGACGTTCGAGCAAGCAACACGTACATGCTTCGTACACCTCATACACGCATCGTACACCATAAATACATTATGTACCATAAATATTTGGGTCTTACACAAAAATATATATTGCAAAAGCATTTAAAAAGGGAGCAAATGAAACTCGTGATACTGTATTTCGTAGCAATAATGCAAATGACGGCACTGAACAAGTGCAGGGTTGGCCTCGGATTCTCGAACCTATATTAAGTATATATATTTATATGTTCGTCAATATCTGTCTAACAATTTAGGTCAAGTCGTTGTGTATCACAATCCTACTGCTCGAGACCGATATGCAAAAGTCAACAAAAGTCAATCTTGACCCAAAATGATTTCCAAAATCTATACATGTTTATTATATAACTTAAATATAGTCATTTTTTTATATATTTAAATATTTTTATCAGATTTTATTAGAGTAAATAATACAAGTCAATTATTAATAAATAAAATTTATATATGATAAAAATATACTTTTATATATCTTAAGTAATAAAATTTATAAAGTTCACTTAATATCATAAAAATATAGTGGTATGTATTATTAATATAATTATATTACGTGTGGTAAAAATATCATTGTATTACATATTTATTTGATAAAATAATATTGATAATAATAATAATGAGTAAAAGTTGTATTATTTTGTAATAATAATAATTATTATTATTCTACTAATAATAATAACAATATTTATTTTTATTAATGATGATATTAATTATAATAAAATGATAATTCTAATTATGATATTTTTAATAATAACGATACTTTTTAATATTAACTGTAATAATAATAATATTTTATATAAAAAGAATAATTCTATTCAAAATGATAATTTTTAATAATAATAATAATACTAAAATGATAATAATAATGATATTTTATAATAACAATGATATTTCTATTAAAAATAATAATTTTAATAAAAATGATAGTTTTATTATTAATGATACTTTTAATAATAATAATGATAAAAATAATGAAAACAATATTTTTATCTAAATCAATATCTTACAATATTTTAATTTCATCATGATACTTATACTCATTATTTCCTAATCGATTTGTTTAATAGCTTTTAGTCCTCTTTTATATCGCATTCATAATAATGATAATAATACTAATCATAATAATTAGATGATACTAATATTGGTTTTAATGATAATGATACTAATTATAATAATACTAATGATAATACTAATAAATATTATAATGATAATGATAATAATAATAATAATAATAATAATAATAATAATAATAATAATAATAATAACAACAACCTTAGTGATAATAACGATAGTAATAATAATAACAATAATTATTTTTAATGATAATATTTATACTAATAACGAAAATGATAATAATAATAATTATTATTATTAGATAATAATAATAACGACGATAATAATGACGATAGTAATAATAATAATCCTTTTAATAATACTACTAAAATTAATAATAATTCAGTTGACCATATCTTTTAATCCGTTCATCGAAACCTTACGATTTCTAAATGAAAACTTATTAATTTTTCGCCATCTTTCCAACGACATGCATATCATATACCTTATATCAGTAATATGTGTATTAAATTTGTGATTCATCATAAAACTAACTAACGACGAAATTTAACATACAAGCATGCATAAACCTATGTACTCGAGCACTAGACATGAATACACTATTAATATATAAAAGATAAGATATGAATGCTCACGTATCAATATTGAGATTCAATATTGCAGGAAAGTACGTAGACGCAACAGAGATGATAAACATTAGGTTGACCTCACGAGCTATACCCCCGAACCATACCCATAACCTCCATAGCTATAACTCATAATTCCATAGTTCAAACCCGTCTAAATCCCGTTTTGAGAACATGTGGGCGGAACCTCATCGTAGTATTTTATGTATAATACTAATAATAATAATAATAATACTACTAATAGTATTAGGATTAATACTAATAATAATATAAATATTAATAATAATAATAAATATAAATATATAGAGAGAGAGAGACTGAGGGATGAAGGAGTCGAGAAGAAATGATCGCGTTTTATAGATGAGTTCTGCCACCGACCCCCATGCGATCGCATGGGGTCTAAGGCATTTAGCTATGTGATCGCATGGGCTATTTTGCCAGCTCATATGCTCAATCATTTACGGCTGCTAACGATTTAATAATAAATAAATATATATATAATAAATATTTATAATTAAATAAATATTATATTATATTCTCGTGCTTAGTTGTCTTGTAATTTTAGTTCCAAAGCCTTGTACGTTGTCACTCGACTAATGTCCCAGTTATGGTTTTTCAAACGTTGTTTCGTACGCTATAAAATCTTGTACTCTACGTTTCGTGACTCGTACCTTTGTCAGAATATAGACTTAATTTATCAATGAACTATATCACTTGAAATGTAACTTGAACGTTCGAGTGTTTTGGTTATTTGCTTCTTTAATTCATCTTCTCTTTATTTATATATATGATAATATTAAATTTAAATCAAAACGTCTTGTATGTAATTAATATTATTATATTTTATCACTTTGTAAAATATATGTATATATATATATATATATATATATATATATATATATATATATATATATCTTCATTTAAAATATATAATTGAAATATTCATTTAATAATATAATATTTTAGTTTTTCAAAACTAATTATATTTCAAAGTTCATTTTAAAATTGTTTAAATAATAGAAATTATTATATCATATGACGTTTATATTTTAAAACTTATAATTGATATAATTTTTTCATGCATCAAATTCTCATAAGTTAACTTATCTAAATATCAATCAATTCAATAATCGAATACAAATATCATTTATTAAATAATTCAAAATATATATAAACACGTTTTTGCTCTTCGTTATATTTATTTATATTTTATTGAATCACAGACCATTATCATTTATACTTTGTCAAAAGGTTTCTAGAAAAATTCTAAAGTTTAAGATAACGTTAAAACTTTTATCCTTATCAAAATGGCTCGGAAACAATTGTCAAAAGTGGTTCTAGATATTTATAAGGTTATATTCGTTTTTAAAGAAGACGTGATACTCTAATATTTATATATAATTCCTAAGATTTATAACAATAAAAGATAATGATAATAATTTTAATAATCTACTTCTTGACATATTGTAAAATGTGTTAACCTTTCGAAATATATCGTAGTACGTTTTATATCTTTGAAACAATATATATATGTAAATTTTATATTTATAATATAAAGCTTTAGTTATGTTTTATATACATATTCAAATTACATTATAAAACGTTTTAGTAATAGAATTCTTTTTAGACTGAAAATGTTTTCGTACGTTTGAAATGATTTCGCTTCATACATTAAGCCTAGTTTCACTTCATTTATTAAGCATAGTTTCATTAGTCTATAAGACCATCTTTATCCCTGAAGGGGATGATAGGCGTGTTGCTGGGTGGGGTGGGGTGATTGATGAGCGTGCTGCCATACCGGTGTGTAATGAGGTGGAGTGTTAAGTGGCGTGTTAAGTGATGTGTTAAAATCTGATTGGAAGTTGGGTGAAAAGGGGGATAATTTTTTTTTATTAAATTGTGACCCAACACATAACCCAACACGCCAGGGTTAAAGAGGGTCTAACCATAGTTTCAGTAGTCTTAACAATCACATTAATTCTTTTTTTATTTTTTATTTTTTATTTTTTTTTAACTCTCTTTATTACTCCGTAAAATGTTACGCATCACATCATTCACCAATTTTGTAGCTTTTTTGTTAGTAGTTTTTTTTTTTTTTTTTTCCCTTGTACTAATAATTTTCGACTAAACATCCAACTATAAATGGTTAGTTATTAATGTTTTTTCTTGTTGTATTTAGCGAGTTTTGAAATGTGTAGTATTTACTTGTAGTACAAAGTCAAGAGGTATTTTTTTTCCCTCTACAAGTTATTGAACAATTTGACCAGCAAAAAGCATTAATAACCCTGGAATAATTTTTTATTGGTCAAAATAACACAAACGTAAATATAGGAAACTGTTCCTCAAAACTTTCAAAAAAGTCAAAGTTCAATCCACATCAAAGAAGATATAATATGTTTTAGGAATCTCCAAGATCATCTTCATCCTAGAGCACAAATTCGTTAAGTTTTATATAATCAAGGAAAATGATAACCATTGCCCTTGAGTTATCGTTAAGTATTAATTGTAAAGTTATTATTTTCAATATAAAACTGAATATTTTACGAATAAATTGACCCCTGAATTTAAGTATAGAAATTACCATATAATATAAAAAATTATTACTTTTCAATAAAAGTTTTTACATAACCATTAAATCTACGTTTAACATTCTTCTATAATCAAAAAGTACAACAGTTATCTCAAGTTTCCATCTTAACTAAATTCCATTGTCCCATATAAATTTTACAGTCTTACCAACATTTGTAAAATGGTAAGAAATACTTTACCGGCCTTTAGAATTTATATTTGCGAGTTTCAATTGGATCTTAACAAGATATCGTAAGAAAACTTGTAATTGAAATTTATGGTTGCAATCTCCTTTATTTTCCTTGTAATTATTTATTTTTTTATAATTTTTAACTTGTTGATAGCTTTAATAAAATTTCAACCGTTCGAAAAAAAAATTACTTTACCGGCTTTTCCCCAATACAAACAAATTAAGAAGCAATGGAATATTTTCAGTATTACTCGTACAATTTAGAAGATCTAGACTATAAGTGAATAAAATGCATGTAGGGGTGTACGTTCGGTCGGTTTGTGGTTAATTTGGTTTAATCGATTTGGATAGATCGGTTTTTCAAAAATAATTTTTATCACCAATAATCGAACCAAATATGCTAAAGCCAAACCAATCCAACCAAATATGAATCGGTTTATTTAGATCGGTTTACCATTAAACCAAATTAAAACTCAAGAACTAAAAATTAATAACGTAAAGTTATCAACACATCATTCCTAATTCTTAAAGTTTGCCAGTAAAAAGAAATCAAAACCAACAATTACACTTAGTTCAAAACTTTAAATATATCAAACCAAGAAATAATTATACTTAAAACAAACTAACAATTTATACTTGGAGTTTGAGATAGCATTATTTATAGTAGAGAAAACATTCAATCAGTTAAAACTATGGAATTGATTCTTAATGTTAGTATTGAAAGAAACAAAACAACCTTCAAAAATATTCGCTTGAATTACATTTGACATAAGAATATCTAAAATGATTTAGTTTTAATTAGCCCTACAAACTTACTATTTTAAATATATATTCAATAGTTATATCAATATTATGTTTATATTTATATATTATAAGAAAATATAAAACATGTTACTACTTGTATATTAAATTAGTTTTTCGGTTTGAAATCGTATTTGTATTTTCAAATCCAAAACCGATCCAAAAATTATTTTATAATTCAGATGACATAAAGAATCCTAACCAAATCCAAATTAGCCGAACCCATTTCACCCAAAATCAATGGGACCGGTCGATTTTTTTATTAGTACCATTTAATGAACACGCCTAAATGCATGTATGGTTTGTGCAACATGTCAAAGTTAAAATTACCACTACAAAAAGTATACAAATTGACATGTATCAATTACATATGAGAGGGAAGTATGTAAAGTAAAATGAAAATTAATATGATTGATGAATTTATACATCTATCTCGTTCTATATGTTTTATATCTATTAAAATTCCGTAATCATAGAATTTCCCTTTACAAAACCGAAGAAGTAATATCTTCTATATTATCTAATAAATCTCTATAATTTTAATTTCGTAAATAATGATTATTCAAGTTAAAAAGAAATTCAAAATAAAAGAAAATTCTATGCCCCCATGATAATGTCGTTAAAATAATTAATTGTATATTTAATAAAAAAAACATTAATATGTTACTTGTATAATATACGAAGTATTATGTACAACTTTGTGATAAAACATTCTCATGAATATATGTACAATATTTAAAGCATTATGTACAATTTTATGATAAAACGATCGCATGACCATATGTACAAATTTTAAAACAAATTGTACAACCTTTTACAAAACATCCCATAAATACATGTACAAATTTTGAAGCATATTGTACAATCTTCATATAATAGTTATATTTTAATTTTTAAAAAATATTCAAGAGACATTTGTTAATACTAATAATTATTATTAATGTTATAACTACTCATTTTAAACCAACTTTATTATTATTTATTATTATAATTATAATTATTACATTATTATAACTATTCAAACACGGGTTCTTTTTACGGAATAAATTACGTTACATATATATGCGAAATACATGACTCAATAAAAGGTTGTAATGTTGACTTTTATTAAAAGAAAAATAATAATTGTGATGAAAATTGAAAGAGGGTTGTGAGATAATGAATGTAGTTCATTTATTCTAGACCAAGTTAAATACATTAATATGTTTATAAAAACAACGACAAGTTTCTTAGTCATAATTCGTGGTTTCACGGGTCATTAAACTAAATGACCTTAACATTTACATTCACTTGATACTTAAAACATATCATTAAACTGATTCGTTTAAACAGACCGGTAGTTTCTCGGGTCTTTTTCACTAGTTTTGCTCAAATCTCTTAAATTACAAATTAGTGACCTATCAAAAAATGTGTTGAAATAGGGGAAGTTTTGCCAATTCGAAATTGTGTTGTTAGACTTTTTTTTACTATTATTTATTTTTCCTCAATGATATGATATGATTTTCTGCCGACTTAGACCATAAATAACGCAACACGATGGGACGAATTTCACCTCCATCATGCAACCACGGCGCCACAACGTGGTGTGGTGGAAGCAAAAACCTGGTGGCACGATGTCTGCTTCACGGAGGAACGTTTGAGCGTGAAAGGCTATGTGGCGATTTTCTATTCATTCTCCCATTTCAACCGTTGGCAATGGATACATATATACTTATTTGATTTTTTGAATTTAAATAATAAATTTGATATATTAAATAGTATACATTTTTATCTATAAATAATATATTTTTGATCATGCATGAATGGATTTGACGAGTTCGGTCCATACTTGACAACAACATAGGGGGATTTAAGGGTCATTCGAGTTTAACTCTTCGGTTCGGTGTACCGTGAATAACCCATTGTGAGATGAAGATCACAACAAGGGTGGTTAAACGTCAAACCACCATCGTCGGGGTAGCCGGTAATTGATGGCTCGGGATAGGTATTCGGATTTATGTTCATGGAACGTTACCTGCAACCGTAAATAGATCGTGCAATGTGCTGTGAATTCGGTAGCGCAGGTAAGGGATGCGTTGTACGGGTAGCGCAGACGGAAAGACTATTATGCTTCTATACCAGAAATAGTATAGGTGTGAGTTGGGATGAATCCTTGTTCTTCTTTTCGTGGCCTGGATCTCTTATTTATAGTGTAATCTTTCTTTGTCCACTAGTGGCACGTAATAGGACAAATGGATCGTGGTTTGTCCTAACAGTACTAAGTTACATGAAGGGCTGACAAAAGTAAAAAAGCATCCTGTCGGTATTGGTTTTTGTCTGCCATACACGCCTTGCAAGCTACAATGCCTTCTGGCAGATCGTACATCGACCAAGCATGGTTCTTTTGCAGGCTTTATGCCATTACACACCCGCCTTGTCTTGCGCGCTTAGCATTGCGGCGTGCTATGTATATATAGCACGTGAGAGTCACGTGTGATGCGCTACACGAGCTAATCTGGTATGCGTATAATAAATTTTCAACAACACTGTAATTGTATACATTTCTCATGATTCTCTCTACAATTGGTCATTCTCTCAACAATTTTTGAAAATTTTATTCCAATTTTACATACTTTTACTCCATGGCTCTAAATAGGGTTTCGTTCGACGTACATTACTTTGGTAAATCAGCGGTTAACTTAAAGTCATACGTTAGCGGTATAAAAGTATCATTTGACGACTTCGAGGTTAGTGACTTTGATCTATCAAAGTTGAAGGAATTCCTTGAAAAATAAATAATGTTTGTATTTTTGAATATTTTGTATTTGGAAGAAGACAAGATATAATTGTTGCACCTGTTTCATAATGACGTATGAAAGACTAAAAAAATGAGTCAAGACAAACAATAGTCGAATTCAGGTGTATCATTTACAATTGGGTTGGTGGAATGTTAATCTAGTCTCTTCCGATTTTGTAAGTAGTCCTGAATCGGAAGCGTCGTTTTAGGACTTAAATAATTGTAATTATTTACTTTTAGGACTTTTAAAAAGTATTTATTGTATTAGAATTTTTTAATTATGTTAATTTTCAAATTTTAGAACTGTTAACAGAGAGTAGGTCTCATCGTTTTTATTTGTTTTGTTTAGTATTTTTTTGATATTTAAATTTCTTTATAAAACTAAACACATATTTTAAATTATTTAAATTAATAAAACACACTTAATTAATAAAAATAAAACGATTACAAATTATTAAAAGTCCTAAAAATGAAAAATTACACTTAAAATTCCTAAATGAAACAACCCACCCCGTATTTAACCCGACAATCTTTTTTTTTAATATAATAAACCATTAACGCGCCATTTAAATGGTTACATGATGTAAATCGTTTCATACCACCCGTTTAAAACATACAACAAGTTTAACGTTTACATAAAGAGGCACAAAGGCCTTTAATCAAAGGTTTACAAGTTCGACCCATTAAATGATAGTTTTAACCAAACAACACTCGAGCATAGTTTGGGGCTAAACTACCCAAAACACTAGGTCGACTTCCAAAAGCTTTATTTAGCAACCAACATGGGAATATCTAATTTCCGGCAACCCCCTTCCCCTTCCCCATACTTGTACCTAAAAAGTAAACAACGAGAGGGGTAAGCAAAATGCTTAGTGAATGTAATAATTATACATATACATATATAACCTACTTACTTGCAATCACTTACACAATTTCCGCATACATACTAGCAATATAAATTAGCATACCATCGTAAAGTATAACGCTAAATCTCCGATAACACAAGCTAGTATATGAAATGACCCGTCCTAATCCATCTGGACGAATACATTACATTTGGTTACATCGCGAGGCACTTGACCTCTATATGATACATTTTACAAACATTGCATTCGTTTTTAAAAGACAAACTTTCATTACATCAAAAGTTGACGGTATACATACCATTTCATAATATGTCCAACTATAATTGACTTAATAATAATCTTGATGAACTCAACGACTCGAATGCAACGTCTTTTGAAATATGTCATGAATGACTCCAAGTAATATCTTTAAAATGAGCAAATGCACAGCGGAAGATTTCTTTCATACCTGAGAATAAGCATGTTTTCAAGTGTCAACCAAAAGGTTGGTGAGTTCATAGGTTTAAGTTCTATATAGTAATCATAATATTTAATAAGCCACAAGATTTCATTTAATTAAATGCGCAGGATCATTACAACTGCAAAAATCATTCATACGATGAGTCGCCTGGTAACCGACCTTAACATAGAGCGCTTAAGATATCTGGCATCATACATTCCACTATTCAAATGTATGACAAGAACCCTTCGAAGTACTAAAGCATTTCCACTATTCGAAAATGGGGGTGGTTGGTGCCCGTAGATCTACCTTTAGGATTCGCGTCAATTAGTGTTTTTCACTAATTCTTAGGTTACCAAGCATAATAATAATAAGTACAGATATCCGGTATAATAAAACAATCGTAGAATGTAGTTTCATGAACTTGTGCTTATTTTGTAAAACATTTATAAAAGCAGCGCATGTATTCTTAGTCCCCAAAAAAAAAAATATTGCAAAAGCATTTAAAAAGGGAGCAAATGAAACTCACCTAATGTATTTTGTAGTAAAAATACATATGACTATATTGAACAACTGAACAATGTAGGGTTGGCCTCGGATTCACAAACCTATATCATTTGTATATATATTAAAACATATACTCGTATTCGAATAAATCTATATATTATTTTTAATAATATACTTGTTAAATTATTTGTTATATAGATATAGATATAGATATATTTGATTTACCTATTTGATTTAATTAATGTTTATCTTTCATTATAACATATTAATAATAATAATAATATATATTAGGGTTTTATAAATATATATATATATATATATATATATATATATATATATATATATATATATATATATATATATATATATATATATATATATATATATGTATGTATATATTAATTGATATATTTCATATATAGATTAGTTACTATCTTATTAGTAGTAAAATTATAGTGATATGTGATTTTAATGTTCTCGTAATGTATTTTTATATAAACATAATTATTACTAATAATAATAATAATAATAATAATAATAATAATAATAATAATAATAATAATAATAATAATAATAATAATAATAATAACAATATTCCTAATTATAACTATAATCATACTAATAATGATAATATCCACCATACTTGATAATGTTAATAAATGATAACTTTTATAAATACATTTATATTAGTAGTAATAATAATAGTAATAATAATGGTAATAATAATAATAATAATAATAATAATAATAATAATAATAATAATAATAATAATAATAATAATAATAACTATAATAACAAAAATATTAAAATAAAAAGGAAAGCTACCTCACTAGAATAAGCCAAGAGAAAAAAAAAATAGGCAACTGCCCTTGCCAAGGTTCGAACACCCGACCTTTAGATAACCCGAAAGCTCCCTAGACCACTCCTCCATCCCTTCCATTTCTATTTTAAGAACCATACCAAGAATATATAACTGGTCTTCGACTGTTCTTCTTCTTCTTCTTCCAAGAACTTAATCGACCAGAGGGATCATAACAACAAAGCAAGGAGTTGGTAAATGGATTTACAACAAATCGATTGTGGAGGATTTTGATTTACAAGTCTGAAGTAAAACAAAACAAAACAAAAAAAAATCGAACAGAAGCAGGAAATAAACCTCGCGAAGAAAAGAAAAAAAAAACTTTAAACTCAAACCTTGATTTTTAATCTTTGGACGTTTTTAGATCATCATTATAACATGAAATAAGTCCTAAATCATTCCCTGAATCTTCGTAACTCATCAATTGGTCCAAAAACAACAACACTGATTCGAATTTCTCGAAGAACTTAATGTTTGACCTTTTTAATTTGAACCTTGACTCTTCAAATTCGGGTTTGATTTAGCGAATTAAAACTTGATAATTTGAAGAAACAATCACGATGCAATTTAAAACACTTCAGCATTTACAGAATTTGAAGATTGATCAGAGATTGGCTGTTGATTTTTTTTAAATAGAACGCGAACAGAGGTTACCGGTTTGTTCCTCCTTCTTTCTGTTTCAACTCCACAATTTACAGTATATATGTATATACAGCGTATTAATAATACTCAAAGAATTGGCAGCTCAGATGAATTGATTTTATCGTGTCTTATAGTGAAGGTGGAGGTTGATTGCTCTCACGAGTTTAATAGAAAGAAGAACAAGAAGTTAAAGTGGTACAGATAATTACAAATCCGTTCAATTAATATAATATCTATTATATAATATAATAATAATAATAATAATAATAATTTCATTAATAATATTAATATTAATAATAACAATTATTATTTTTAACTGAATAATAAATAAAATAGATATTATAAATGTTTACCTAAAATATTTACAATCTACATATAATAATTTTATACATAAATTACATATATAATATGTATACATTAATTTATAATTGTTTATATATAATTTATTGTTATTAACTTGTTTAATATCGAGGTGACAAACGAGTGTTAAAATTAATTAATAGTTATGTTCCATATACTTTATGTATGTATATATATATATATATATATATATATATATATATATATATATATATATATATATATATATATATATATATATATATATATATATATATATATATATATATATATATATTCATTTAGAACTATAAATTTTAATATATATTAGTAATATTTATTTAGTAATATAATATTTAGTTTTCCAAAATAACTTTTATTTCAAAGTTTATGATTTAAAATCGTTATGAACATTATCAAATTATGTTCAAAATAGTTTATAATCAATATCAATATATTCTATATATTTAAAATAACAAGTTTTAGTTATTTTAAGTTATCTTTCATAATTACCAAATCACATAATAGTTCATTAATATTTTTAAACTATTATATGTAATTATTTACATATATAATTATTTATATCTACATTTCTGTTTACAATCATAGGTTCGTGAATCGTCGGGATTAGTCAAAGGTCAAAAGCATTCATGAAAAGTAATTCAAATATTTTGGGACTCGGTTTAATAGACTTTGCTTATCGTGTAGGAATCTTATAAAGATTAAGTTTAAATTTGGTCGAAAATTTTCGGGTCGTCACAGTACCTACCCGTTAAAGAAATTTTGTCCCGAAATTTGAGTGAGGTGGTCATGACTAACAATAAAACTATTTTCGTAACGAATATGAGTTGATAAATAGAGTTTTATCATCATTGAGTAATATGGATAAAACATTTCGATTATTCGAAGAGTACGAATGAAGCTGTCACAAAAGATTGAGATAGAGATTTAACTTTTGACGTAGTCTTGGTTGAATTTAGAAAATAAGGTGTGTCTTAACTTTTGACGTCCTCTCGGTTGAATTCCAGAATTCAAGGGATATAAAGAAAATCTTCGAAATCTAAAAGATTTGATTCTTCGGCGAGTAAGGAAATTAATATCTCTATAATTAAATACGGTGATCTGCCTTGATTGCTCTGTCTGATATTCCCATTATAAATAAAACTTTTTCCGTTCCATTAGTTTCACCATTCCTATACTTTCTTTCTTAGTTCAAATATCCAAAAGATTGTGAAAATGCTTAATCCGGTTCTAATCCTTGTCCTTATCCTTACTTTTGCAACATTCATTCTCCTTTTCCAACTTCCACCGGAGGAATATGCTTTCTTCTACTTCGCACTTGGGGTTATAGTGTTTTTAATTCTCCCGTGTCTTTATGTTGCGATAAACATTGAAATACACGGTTTGTAATTTCTACGTTGTTGTTGGGTTTTATATCTTCCATTATATTTCGATGTCCTTGCTTCTGTCTCCTATAATCATTGTCATCCATAGTTAATATTCTCTTCAATTTACTGTGATTTATACTCCCATTTTTATTTCAGATCTTCATTTTTTTTTTGTTTTCTATTCCCGATTCTAAATCAAGCGAATAATGGTTCAGAATTTGTAGGTATGAAGTTTCGAATGAACAGGACTAACGTTCTAAGAGAGAAATTGTGATAGCACGATCTTGATTTGTCAAATTACCAGAATCACTGAGAATAGAACTATCAAGAATATACTTTCTTGATATGTTCAGAAGTTAAGCAGAATGAAAGAGTTATGTAACATGGCACATGATGACGTTATGATCTGTGAATCATCATGTCCCATTAGAACTCAGCATGACTTACTGTAATATAATCACGTTGATCAAGTGTCATTATATTATACTAACTTATGCATCAGTTCCCAACACTACTTCAAAACATTCGTATTTTAAACTCGAAAGTTTACAGAATATAGAAACTAATAGTTTCTCATATGATGTAATACTGATAGCTCAAAGAGATAAATGATTTTAAATAAGATTAGATATGAAAATATATTCAGAAATATCGAGAATATTTATAACGAAAGATACGATAATATCTTTGAATATCTAAGATCAGAGGATGATGGAGACTATTGTCCGCAAGGGTTTAGAGTAAGGAGCAAGATATTCGCTAAAGACTTCAGCAGGCATTGAATCATTTGGATTCTTTGAAGTCAAACTTATTCTTTGTGATTTGTCCACGGCTTCTGTAGAGACCCGTCCTAATCCATCCGGACGAAGTCCATATCAATCATAAACAATTCACAACAGTTGATTACATCGCGAGGTACTTGACCTCTATATGATATATTTTACAAACATTGCATTCGTTTTTGAAAAGACAATCTTTCATTACATCTAAGGTTGATGACATGCATACCATTTCATAATATATCTTACTATAATTGACTTAATAATAATCTTGATGAACTCAACGACTCGAATACAACGTCTTTTGAAATATGTCATGAATGACTCCAATTAATATCTCTAAGATGAACAAAAGCACAGCGGAAGATTTCTTTCATACCTGAGAATAAACATGCTTAAAAGTGTCAACCAAAAGGTTAGTGAGTTCATTAGTTTATCATAAACAAACATTTCATAACATTAATAGACCACAAGATTTCATATTTCCAATTCTCATAAATAAACGTCCCATGCATAGAGACAAAAATATCATTCATATGGATTGAACACCTGGTAACCGACATTAACATTATGCATATAAGAATATCCCCTATCATTCCGGGAAACCCTTCGGATATGATATAAATTTCGAAGTACTAAAGCATCCGGTACTTTGGATGGGGTTTGTTAGGCCCAATAGATCTATCTTTAGGATTCGCATCAATTAGGGTGTCTGTTCCCTAATTCTTAGATTACCAGACTTAATAAAAAGGGGCATATTCGATTTCGATAATTCAACCATAGAATGTAGTTTCACGTACTTGTGTCTATTTTGTAAATCATTTATAAAAATTGCGCATGTATTCTCAGCCCAAAAATATAAAGGGTAAAAAGGCAAATGAAACTCACCTAATGTATTTTGTAGTAAAAATACATATGACTATATTGAACAATGCAGGGTTGGCCTCTGATTCACGAACCTATATCATTTGTATATTTATTAATACACATAATCATAACAGAACAAATTTACTTATTATATCTTTATTTTGTATATTTAATTTGTGTATATTTTTAAAATGGTTAATATTCATATAGTTATATTAATATATCCATATTTATATACATGGTTGTTTAAATGTTATACTTAAAAATCGATAGTTTTGTTATTTGTATGTATTTATGTAATTAATGTTAATAAATTTGATATATATAGTTATATGAAATTTTAATATAATTTTTGTATATGTAGTAAGTATATTTTAGGTACAAAATATTTATCTCTTTAAAAAAAATGATAGTTTTGATATTAATAATTTAATAATAATAATAATAATAATAATAATAATAATTAATATATTTATAATACTTAATAATAATACTAATACTTATAAGATGATATTAATACTACTACTAATGAAAAAAATAAAAATAATATTAACTTGTGTTATCTTTCATAAAGACACTAATAATAACAATAATCATAATAATAATAATAATACATTCTATTAATAATAACTAAGTTAATGATAATATTTGAAATAATGATAATAATACTTACATTTAACAATAATACTAGTTAATAATAATAATAACAATAACAATAATAACAATTATAATAATAATAATATTAATGGTTATAATCATAATAATCATAAAATTAATAATAATAATTATAGTAATTTACTAGTAATAATAATAATAATAATAGAAATAAAGTTAAGAGGATATACCCTTAAGAGCTTTGAGTAAAAAGAAATGTTCCCCACCCGACTCGAACCCATGACCACCCGTTAACCAACACACCCCTTAACCATCTCGTCCAATCTGTTTTTCTGATATTAAATACATCCTATATCTATATAACCATTATATGTCTTTGACTCTTATTTTCTTCTTCTTCAACATTTAATTACTCGATCAGAGCTTCAAGTTTAACAAGCAGTGATTTAATTTGATTGACTTAGAATATGAAATTAATTCATAAACATTTTTATAATTAAGGTATCAAATTAACAAACGCGAAGAAAAAAAAAATTAGCAGCGCCTGCTGCATCGTGACTTTGAAAAAAAAAATTGATTTTAAGAACGAAAACGTTTTGGCCAAAAATTCCTACATGAAATATATTATAAAACAACCATAGAAACTATACGAATCATCAATTGATCCAGAAATACTAAAACAAATTCGAATTTGATAATTTTTCATACGTTTGACTTTTATGAACCAAAACTTTGACTCACTAATTCGGTTTCGTTTTGAAAAATTGAGATTGGAGACTTTACAGTTAGTTTGGAATAGAGATTCCAAACGTATCTGCATTTAAAGATTTTTAAATTATATAAGAAATCGAGAATTTGCTGTAAGGATGAAGAACAGAGGTTAAACTCATCATTTTCTGTTTAATTTTCGAATTTGCTGTGATAGTTGGATTTTCTGAGTCATTGAATGGATTATCCCACTTAAAATATATCCTAAATTGTTATATATTGAATTGAGATGTCGACATTTAACAAAATCCAACATCAATTAGACAAAAACAAAAGTTGAAGCAGGAAAAGAAATAAAAATGTATAACAGCTGTTTCAAATTGTGTACTTCTGATATTGATATGTAACTAATTTAGATAGAAACAAGATTTTCAAGCAGTAGGGGAAGAAAAACGAATAAAGCAAATGTGACCTCTACAGAATATATCTAGCTGTCTCTTATATTCGTATATATATATCTGAATATTTATCAATAGCTGAATTTTTCCTATATATCTGTTTAGACATTTATATAGCTGTGTTTTTATATAAGTGTATTTATATGTATCAGTTTATGTATACCTATTTTCTTAAATTTCATATTATTAGTTATTAATATAATTCTATATGTAATTTTAATAAGAATTCTAATAATATTATAAATATAATGTTGCTAGTATTTAACAAAAAAAGATGCTAATAAAATAAAATGATAAGAATACTATTATCATTGATGTTAATAATAATACTAATCATACATTTATATATATATAGCTTCATTTTAATTATCTCTTAAATGTTCTGTATATTAATTTTGTATACTCTTATATTATATATATATATATATATATATATATATATATATATATATATATATATATATATATATATATACACATATTTATTTACAACAACTGTTCGTGAATCGTCGGGAATAGTCAAAGGTCAGATGATTTCATAAAATAGTTCAAACATTTTGAGACTCGATTTAATATACTTTGCTTATCGTGTCGGAAACATTAAATCATCTAGAGATAAAGTTTAAATTTGGTCAGAAATTTCTGGGTCACTACAGCTTCCTTCATAGTTTCGCATAATCCGCTTTTCGGTACTAAATTTTCTATTGGGTGTTTCCGATACTCCATTCTTTATCATCAAACTTTCGACGGTTAAGGTTGTGTACAGTTTTGCTGCTGTATTTAGCTTTTTTCAGAATTTGTGGTATTGATTTGTAGACTGGGTGCTTTTCAGAATTTCAGAATGGAAGATCATAATTCTAAGAGATAAATATTATATGTATACATATAACTGTTGATGTAGAAACGTTGTGAGATTAAAGATGCTGATTGATACTTCCCGGTATTTGATAGGGCAATCACCGTCACAAATACAGATGAGTACATGATAGGGTTTTAATGAACAGATATAATGGTTCTTCGGAGAGACTTAAGCTAATGAGTAATGAAGTTGCTGGCAAGTTTACTAGATAATGTGGTGGGATATAAATGGTTCCCCGGTAACGACGACGAAAGGCGAACTTATATAACAAAGTTATAATAGAGTTTATTCGAATGAAAAGTCAAATTTGATTTGCTGAAGTTGTGACAAAATTGACTACTTTGGAAAGGTATTGTAAAGGGATTTTTCGGGAATAACAACGCCAACGGAGCTAGCACAAATACGTGTTAAACGTTTACTCAGTTTTCGAGTGTTTTCAGGTGCATAACTATTTGCATCAATCTTTTCTTCCGTAGATGAAGTGCGGTTGGTTCATCCTCTCAATTGAGGTGTTTTTAAGAATCATGAAAGGTTTGAACGCAGATTGTAATCGTCAAGATTCAAATGAGGTTTAAGATGAAATCAAGTGGCAAACTTGAAGAAATGTTTAGTTTCATATGTTATAATCAATATTTTAATTTATTTTAATTGTCCAATGTCATTAGTCCGCAGTTGATAGTCCACAGTTAACAGTCCAATAATTCATATATAGTTTAATATATAATATTCGAATTAATTAATACGTATCGTGACCCGTGTACATGTCTCAGACTCGATCACAACTCAAACTATATATATTATTGTAGAATCAACCTCAACCCTGTATAGCTAACTCCATCATTACTACATATAGAATGTCTATGGTTATTCCAAATAATATATATAGATGCGTCGATATGATATGTCAAAACCTTGTATACGTGTCCCGATATTTAAAGTGCGTAAAATAAATAACAGAAATTAAATGATGATAAATAAAGTGCGTAAAGTAAATAACAGAAATTAAATGACGATAAATAAAATTGCGAGAATGTAAATTGCGATAAATAAAATGTAATCTGTTAGCTAGGAACAATTAACTAGGAACAGTTAGCTTGGATTCTTAACAAAATTCTCATAGTTAATTTGTTTGTTTCTAACAAATTTTATTTTGTTCAATGTTTTCTTCATTATGCCACTTGTTGGATTCTGATAAGTCAAAATCCAAATATGAAATTGAATGAAAATGGTTATTCTGTGGTGAACGGATTTGTATATAGGTGGATGTAAGTAGGATAGTAAACGACTGTTGAATCAGCTTTGAAGGATGTACAGTGTAACTTATTAATGTGAAATCTAAATATTCCTCGGGTATTACCTACCCGTTAAAATATTTTCACAATTAACACTTTGTACGAAAGAATTTTAAATTACAATCTTTATGAAAACATATATACATATATATTTTCTTCAGATGTAATCATGGATTCATTGAGTTAATATGATATTAAACTCATTTGGTTTATCGTTAGAACTAGAATACATAATCTCTAAAACATTTAGAGATTACTTAATCGCCATGAAGAATGAAGATAATTGATGTAGAACTATACGTAGAACGATGATTATACTCGAGGTACAGAATGAGATGTTGAGGCATGGATTGTTGATGGTACTGGTGCTGTTACTGATGGTACTGTTGGTGCCGGTGATGTTGCTGAAGCTGGTAAATTTTGCACCATATTCTCCAAATTTATTTTTCGAGCGTGAAGTTTGTTGACTTCTTCTATTATTCCGGGGTGATTGTCGATTCGGACGAACGGATAAATATGATCTAGAATTTGGTATAGTATATAATCGTGACGAGATACTCTGAAAATGAGAAAGAAAATGGTGTTTCGGACAGGTTCGCCGGTAAGTGCTTCAGGTTCTTTGCCAAGAGGGCAATGTGGTGGATGAAAAGGATTACCTTCTTCTTGTCTCCAATGATTGAGGAGGCTACGAACCCAGCCCCAATTCATCCAGAATAGATGATGGCTAATCGGTTGATCCATTCCGGTTACACTGCTTTTGGAGTTCGAGTGAAAATCCATATCGGAATAGTTATCGGCATTCGACGAACTTGAACTGGTTGCGGAATTCATCTTGCACAGTTAGGTAAAGGATTTTATGAAATGATTTTCGAATATTGGATGATATTCTAATTACATAGAATATCTATGTATAGTATAGAAGATCCCGTAGATTACGGAGGAAATTAAGGAAACGTGTCAGACAAAGTCTACAGTAACAAATACGCTAAGATCTGAATTTTGTCTCTACACTATTCATGCAATCAATGCAATAAGAAGTGTCTAGAATAAGAATGATAAGCAGGTAATTTCCAAAGGATGATAAGTAGATGATTTTCGACACGAAATGTTAAGCAAAACTTTTGACATGCAGACACGGTCGAAGTCCAGATCCACTAATGCATCTAAACAACTATCAGTTAGACACATTAATGCAAGACCCAGTTCGGTATGACCACCGCTCTGATACCAACTGAAACGACCCGTCGTAATCCATCTGGACGAATACGTTACATTTGGTTACATCGCGAGGCACTTGACCTCTATATGATACATTTTACAAACATTGCATTCATTTTTAAAAGACAAACTTTCATTACATCAAAAGTTGACGGTATACATACCATTTCATATTATGTCCAACTATAATTGACTTAATAAAAACTTGATGAACTCAACGACTCGAATGCAACGTCTTTTGAAATATGTCATGAATGACTCCAAGTAATATCTTTAAAATGAGCAAATGCACAGCGGAAGATTTCTTTCATACCTAAGAATAAACATGCTTTCAAGTGTCAACCAAAAGGTTGGTGAGTTCATAGGTTTAAGTTCTATATAGTAATCATAATATTTAATAAGCCACAAGATTTCATTTAATTAAATGCGCAGGATCATTACAACTGCAAAAATCATTCATAAGATGAGTCGCCTGGTAACAGACCTTAACATAGAAACTCACCTAATGTATTTTGTAGTAAAAATACATATGACTATATTGAACAACTGAACAATGCAGGGTTGGCCTCGCATTCACAAACCTATGTCATTTGTATATATATTAAAACATATACTCGTATTCGAATAAATCTATATATTATTTTTAATAATATACTTGTTAAATTATTTGTTATATAGATATAGATATAGATATATTTGATTTACCTATTTGATTTAATTAATGTTTATCTTTCATTATAACATATTAATAATAATAATATATATTAGGATTTTATAAAATATATATATATATATATATATATATATATATATATATATATATATATATATATATATATATATATATATAAATATATATATATGTATATATTAATTGATATATTTCATATATAGCTTAGTTACTATCTTATTAGTAGTAAAATTATAGTGATATGTGATTTTAATGTTCTCGTAATGTATTTTTATATAAACATAATTATTTGTAAGAATACTAATAATAATAATAATAATAATAATAATAATAATAATAATAATAATAATAATAATAATAATAATAATAATAATAATAATAATAAAAATATTCCTGAAAGTGTCAGTAAATGTGTGCATCAGAAAGCGCCACTAAAAGTCTACCTAACACTTATACATTTTCAGAATTTACATTAGAATCAGACTCAGACAATTTCAGTCCCTGAAAGAAGTTGCTATTTTCAGTTTCAGTTATAGTGGACGTTGTCCAGAATTTGGGACGCCGTCCACTAACAAAAGGTGAGACGCCGTCCAGCCATTTTGGAAGCCATCCAAATGGTCTGACGGGCCAGCTGTTGTAATTTGTCTAAATTGAAAGGGGTACTTCGGTCTTTTCACTTGTGGACGGGTTTTATACCCCAAAACTGATCTAGAACTCATTCTTATCCTCTTTTCCACCAACTAAACTCTAGAGAGAGAGAGGAGTTTCTAGAGAGAGGAAGCTTGGGTTAGTGAGGAAGATGATGATTTTTGCCCAAATTGGAAGCGGGTTTTGGTTCTCCTTGATGTTTCTTGTTACTAGCTCAGTTTTGGAGTTGAGGTAAACCCTAGATTCGATTTAATTACTTTGATTTTGATTTGGGGTTAGGGTTTGTGCTAGTTAGGGTTATAAACTCCATTCATGGTGAAATTTGGGGTTTTGGGCATTGTTAGTGTAAGTGAACCCGATTATTGGTGGGTTAGGGTTTGATGACGATTTGTAAGTATTTTTCATTGGTTTGCGTGTTAATCACTAGATTGTATGTGTGTTGGTGATTAGATGTTCATAAGAACATGTTAGTTGGTCAAAATGAGTGTTAATCTCAAATTGTTGTCAAACTAAGTTTTGAGCCAAGATTTGAAGAATCAAGTATGTAAATGCTTGGTTCATGCGTTAAATGGTGTTTTGGAAATTTAATCACTAGTCGTTAGTGATTTTGGGCGTTTTTGAGACTTATGTCAAAATGGATGTTAAACGCTTTTGTTTAGTGTTAAATTATGTTTTTTTTATGTAGTTACTCGCGAGAAGTAATTTTGGGTTAAAATGATGTTTTAACATAAGTCAAACGTGGTCAAAAGCAATATGGGTCAATATTGCACGTGTTGGGGTTTTTGGTGTAATTGGCGTTTGAAATGATTACTACCTAAGTAGTAATTTAGTGTTAAGACCTAGGTTGGTCTAATTAGTGTAAAGTATGATTTGGGTTAAATTGTTCTTTGTTGTGTGGGTTTGAATTACCACCCGAAGTGGTAATTGATTTGTGTCCATTAGATGTTAAATGGGCGGGTTTTGGCGAGCAATGTGTAATCCCTCGGTTAAGGGATGTTTGTGTTGGATTCTCTTTTATAGAATGACTATTTATGTGTATATTGTACCTATGTGTGATATAGGTGGTTACTTGACCGGATTTGAGGACGGAAATCATGTTATACATGACTTGTGCGGGCATTTCAAGGTGAGTGGAATAATTATGCATGTATGTATATAGTGTATTTATTTGTGTGCTATGCTATGAACCACGGAGCCGGTAGTACCATAGTATGTGCGAGAGTATTATGATGTGAATCACGGAGTCGGTAGCATCATGGTACGTGGGTCGTAGTGTGAACCACGGAGCCGGTAGCACTATAGCACGAGTCGTTAAAGTGTGAACCACGGAGCCGGTAGCACTATAAAATGAGATGTGAACCACGGACCCGGTAGCATCAAAGTGTGAACCACGGAGCCGGTAACACTATAAAATGAAGTGTGAACCACGGAGCCGGTAGCACTATAAAAGATTATGACTCAAATGCATAGTGACGTGAACCACGGAGCCGGAAGCGTTATAGCATTGCGTATGGTGTGAACCACGGAGCCGGTAGCACCATGACGCGAGTATGGTTAACCATATAGTTTGTGTATGTATTGTAGTGTAGCATATTATATTTTGAAGTATATGCTATTGTTTATGCTAGTTGCGGTAATGGAGGTTATTAGCTTTATACTTGGAGTTCGTATGCTAATATTATATTGCTAGCATGTTTATGGTATGTGAGTAGGTGGTTGCAAGTAAGTATATTATATATGCATGTGTATACTTATTGCAGTCACTAAGCATTAGCTTACCCCTCTCGTTGTTTACCTTTTTACACTATCGTGTTATGAAGCTAGCTAGTCGTTAGACTAGATGTGTAGGAGCACTTGGGCTCGATGGGGTAGCTATTGGATATTTGGACGTGGATTGGGGATTTGGTAGTCCTCGAGATTATGCTCTTGGTATTGGGTTGGGTTATTGAGTCTTAACCCGTTTATTATGATGTTAACACTTTTATTTAACGTTTTATTGATGTAAAACTTGATTGAGTTGTTACAAATCGTTTTGGTAGTGTTTTGAAGTGTTTAATGTAATTTGACAAGTTTTGGGACTGATCAGGTACTCTGGACGCCGTCCAAAATGGTTTGGACGCCGTCCAGTACAAAGTGGGTTGGGATTTTCTGTCACAGAACATTTTAGTGTTATTGGACGCCGTCCTGATTGTTGGACGCCGTCCTGTCCTTTGTTACTGGACGCCGTCCAGAGGTCTGGACGCCGTCCAGTTGGTCTATATAAAAAAAAAAAATTAAGTCGTGTTTTTGGTATAACGAAGTTGGGTCGTTACAAACTTAAACCCTCATCAAATAAATTAATGTGGTATCGTCAACATCAAACTTAAACCCACATATGAGGTATCGTCAACATCGAACTTAAACCCTCATCAAATGTCACTGCAGTAGTGGTATGGCTTCGTCAACATCGAACTTTAAATCCATACATGAGGTATCGTCAACATCGAACTTTAACCCTCATCAAGACAAACAATATACTCTAGGATATGGTATCCTCAACATCGAACTTTAACTCATACCCCATAAGTAAATAAATAATATACATACATATATAATTATTCCACTCACCTTATCACGTCGGTGATGATTAACACTCCCGTAAGCTTCAAAGCAAAGTACCTAATACATTAAGTACCCAATCAACATACAAACTAGTTGGACTATCCACCAACACTTAAGTCTTATGCATTTAATGACTTAATTGCATTAAATGACCCATTTACACCAAAACCGCCCATTCAAGGCCAAGATTCATCATTAATCATTAAATGCTATTGATTAAAGTCCAATAACACCAATTTACATGACCAAACCCTAGTTTACAACCTTGGAGTTTCCTTACATCATTTTAACCCAAATTCACCCATTTAACCCCCAAATGGGTCTTACAAGCCTTAAATGAACAAACCCTAGCCATAAATCAAATTAAACTCAAAACACGGAGTTAAAATTTACCAACACTATCACAACGTAGCTAGAGATGTGGGGATCAACTTTAAAACTCGGACTTAAACGAGATTTGGTCTTCTTCTTCCCCAAAATAAGCTTTCTCTCACTAACACTCCATCCCTCTCACTAAAATTTGAGTGTGTAGGTGTAAAAGTGTTGAATGAGTTAAGGATAACCCTTACATCAGTTTGAAGATCTAAAACCGTCCATAAGTGAAAAGACTAAAACACCCCCAAAAGATGCCATTTAAATTGGACTTAAAAGTCAATTTCTGCGATAACCATCGCGTTTCGCGGCAGGAAGGTCGCGTTTCGCGATAATGTGCACCAGGTCGTGACAATTCACACTTAGACGCGACAATGTGATCAGGAGGGGGGAGTCTTTTGGCCATCGCGTTTTGAGCAGACACATTACGTATCGCGACCCAACCAGACATGACACAATCACTTCATACGCGACATGTTACCAGTGTGCCCCCTAATCTCACTTTTTAAATCATTTAATCATACACGCAAACGAATATAAACGTTCTAAAGATTAAATACGTACCTTAGAACATGTATGAAGAAAAACGGGGTGTTACACTAAAAATAAAACACACTTAAAATTTATTAAATTAAGCATTAAAACTTCAAAAGTTTGATGTAAGGCTCCAAATGTGTTCGGTGAGATCATTTCGTAGTTGGTTATGCACGTCCCGATCTCGTATTTCTTTTTCTCATGTCACACGATTTCTAGCTTGATTCCTTACAAAGTTAGATTAGCTTCATCAGTTCTAAGTAATCTGTAATTCTTCCCCGATCCATGTAATTCCAGGGCTATTATCCTCGACTATCATGTTGTGCATGAGCACACAACAATACAATATGCGTCTCATCTTGTTGACACCGTGTGCTAGTCCAGATGTTTGTAAAATATGAAATCTACCCTGAAATACACCGTGTGCTCGTCCAGATGTTTGTAAAATATGAAATCTACCCTGAAAAATTACACTTAAAATTCCTAAAAATAAAATACACTTCAAATTTATTAAATTAAGCATTAAAACTTCGAAAGTTTGATGGAAGGCTCCAAATGTGTTTGGTGAGATCATTTTGTAGCTGGTTATGCACGTCCTGATCTCATATTTCTTTTTCTCTTGTCACACGATTTCTAGCTTGATTCCTTACAAAGTTTGGATTAGCTTCATCAGTTCTAAGTAATTCTTCCCCGATCCATGTAATTCCAGGGCTATTATCCCCGACTATCATGTTGTTCATGAGCACAAAACAATACAATATGCGTCTCATCTTGTTGACACCGTATGCTCGTCCAGATGTTTGTAAAATATGAAATCTACCCTGAAATACACCGAATGTTCTCTCAACATCCTCACGTGCATTTTCTTGAAATCTTTTAAATTTTGCACGTGGCTCATCTGCTGGGGTCGAATATGCCTTGATTAACGTTTCCCAATCTGGGTAAATACCGTCCGCTAAATAATAACCATTTGTGTAATTATTACTGTTTACGTTAAATGGTGCTAATGGCGCACTTCCAATCTTGATGTCATCTAACAACGGAGATTGATTCAAAATATTAACATTGTTGTTCACACCCGCTGCACCAAAGAATTCATGCCAATTTCATGTATCATATGAAGCAACGGCTTCAAGAATTATGGCCGGGTGACCTTGATGACCACTAGTATATTGCCCTTTCCATTGAACCGGACAATTTCACCACTTCCAATGCATGTAGTCTATGCTACCAAGCATACCCTTAAAACCATATCTTTCTTCATGAGCGCTATACAAACGAGCTATATCGCTACCTGTTGGTTGCCTCAAACATTCATGAACATCCAGTTCCAAAATACATTTACAAAAGCTATTAAAACAAATGATTCATGTACCCTCGCTCATTTGTAAGTATTCGTAATAAATGTCCGTTGTTGTACCATAAGCCAATTGACGCAACGACGATGTACATTTTTGTATCGTATTGAAACCTTGCCGACCAAGGGCATCTGATTTTTGTTTTAAAAAAAATCAAATTCCTAGGTAAAGGTTCTACATCGTAATTACTTATATCAGTGGCGATACACAAAAGTAGTTCTCTACTCATTCTAAAACGTCTTTTAAAAGTTTTAGAATGATACCTTGGGTACTCCACAAAGTAGTGTTGATGTAAAGTTTCGGCTGCACTTTCACGATCTCTATGGATGTAAATTCAAGACCATTGAACTCGTTGAGTAGAACTTTCACCCTCTTCAACATCTAATTCTTCGGCGTATGCTCGTAAAAGATCCAATTCGTATTTGTTATTTGATTCTCAAATGTCGAAAAGCTTAAACAAAGATTTCATAATTCAAATTATTGATAAAATGTATAGAAATGTTGAGAGAATATGAGAAAAAATTATATGTGAAGTGTGATATTTATAAATAGAAATTATCTAATTATTTATTAAAAAAATTTATATAACGGCTATATAGCCGTTTGAGTTGGAAGGTGTAAACATCTCACTGGTCAAAAGTTAATCACGCTCGTTTTTCTTCCTGTGATGCTCTCATCGTGGGTGGCCCTTTTGAGCTCCATCACGCCACATAGTGGCGTGATGGTGGTGATTTTGGTGTAACCACGCCGCGTTAAATACAATCTTACCATTACAAACTCCATCACGTTATCATATCATCTACTTACTACATCATTACTATTCCTCACAAAAAAATAAAAATAAAAAATATCTTCATGACCATCACACCATCACCATCACGGGCGATTTTAGTTGTAAGCCCGTGGGGTCACGGGACACCACTAGTTTGAAATTTTTTTAGTAGAAATTACCTGTTAAATTGTATAGGACACCACTAAATTTAATTGGAGGACCCTATATATTTTTCAAATTTATAATTTTTCTTTTAAATTGTACAGGACAGTACAAATTTAGCTACTCGGACCTCATATACTTTTCGAATTTGTAGTTTTTTTAAAGGTAAATTACCACTAAAATAGTATGACATTATTACTCTCGTCGTCATTGAACTTGTACTCAAATCACACGCGTCATCCTTGGAACTATTTTTGAACTCACGTCATCAGGAAATCACTCCCGTCGTCCTTCTATTTATTTGCCGTCTCTTTGCTCCGTTAACCTGAAACATGTGCATATCATGTCAGGGTATTTTAGTCTTTTTATCTTTTTATCTTCTTGTGAGGGTATATTTGTTATTTTAATCTTGATTTTTCCCTTTTCTACTTCTTTTTCCACTTTCCCTTCTTTTTCATTTCATTCTCTTCTCTTTCATTTCATTCGTGCCAAAATTATCACTTTTCAAGAAACAAATTCATAAATCAAAAACCCTCTCATCATCATAAACAACTTCATCGTGATGATGAGTTTGTGTTGATATCTCAATCGAAATAAAACCACCGTGTGTTCATCATCATGAAAGAAAACCACATCTGGAAAAAAAAACATTGGCTCTATTGTTCATCACAATCAGATCCGAAAGAAAACTACATCTTTTTTTTTTTATTTTCTTTTCAGTGAACTCGAAAACCCTACAATCGATCTTTACAACATCGTTTACGGCGGTGGCATAATTTTGTCTAATACATGCGTATGAAACAAAGATCTGAACATACGAAACCATCGAACGACCATTCTCGTGTCCGGAAAATATAAACTTGCAAATCGAATGAAACTCTCAAATCGACGGAACCTACAAATCGAACGGAACCTGGAACAGAAATAGTCGGATCTAGAAATCTCGTTCGTGCCGGAGTTCATATTTGATTGTTTCCATTCGAAACGGAGTTCAGATCTGACCTGGAAATCTCGTTTGTGCCTGGTTGGACTCAATCGTAGGAGGTGAGTTTCTGTATTTAAATGGAACGGGTCTACACTACACAGATCTATGCAAAAAACAAGAGATGATGAAGATGAAGTTTGAGATAATTTATATATGGAATGGGTTAGAGTATTGTTCAGTGATAAACGAATTAAGATAAATTTCTTGACTCCTTTTTTGTTTGCTTAATTTTGATTGATGTACCAATTTGAATATAAATTATGTACTCTAAATATATACTCCGTACTCCGATTCATGTGTATATTTCAAAGTTAAAGAAGATGGCTTCATGTCCAGGTGGTTGGTTGTGGGTTTAATGAGAATAGAAAAGAAAAGGAAAAAGAAAAAAATAAAGAGAAAAAGATAAAAAGACTAAAATACCCTCACATGATATGCACATGTTTTAGGTTAACGGAGCAAAGAGACGGCAAGTAAACAGAAGGATGACGGGAGTGATTTCCAGATAGTTTAGTGACGACGTGAGTTCAAAAAAAGTTCCAAGGACGACGCGTGTGATTTGGGTACAAGTTCAAGGACGACGGGAGTAATAATGTCAAATAGTATTCAAATATAATTAGTACTGAAAAAATTTTCGGAACCCCATTGAATTATAATTCTAGAATCGCCAATAATCACCATTATTTATTTACGGTCTTATCTCAAAGTCCATCACCAACTATTATCTTTGAATTGACCTTTTCTATTTAAAATTCCAAAGAATATAATTTTGTAAGCGGTTGCTATATTTAGCAACAGCATCCACGTACACGCTCAATGTTGTCTGTAAAAGTAGTAACTATTGTAGTACAAGATATCAACGCTATAGCGTATTCCACATATTCAAGCTTTGAAAGATCAAAAAACGTGCAAGTGGGGTTTCTTACTTTCTTTTAATTTGTTCACACATCCATATACTAAATCGAAATGAACCCTTTTATCGTGTCCCTAGTCAACCAATTACGCAAATAAAAAAAGGAATTTTTTTTTTTTCTTCATCTTCTTTCTAATTTATTCCACATTTCCACATACGTGTTTAAAGGGGGGTTCTTGTATATATAGGTGAAAGTTGGTCATAATCATAATCATCAACATCATATCATTTTTTAGAAAATTAACAGTCTTGCATTTTTTTTTTATACGCCAGAAATCAACAAACTTTGAGCAATTATTTCGGCAAAGCTCGAGTCTTGATTGAAAGGTGAGCAACTCTTTTCGAATGCGTATGTTTATATTTACGATTTTTCTATCTGGGTCTGGTTTATAATGATTAGTCATGCATTGGGTTTTTTTAAAGTTGGATTTTTATAATTTATCGGCATATTATACTGTAACTCAATATGTGTGAGTTTTGGTCCTGTAGGGTTTAAACTTGATTTTTTATTTTTTTTATTACTGTATTCTTTATGCGTGTTTTCTCATGTGGGGTCTAAACTTGGATAGTTGGATGTAACTAACTAATTATTGATATTGTAGACAAAAAAGGTTTGTGCTTCTGTGAAAATCTATTTGTACGACGTATGCACTTGGCATTTTTGTGTTTTTCCAATAGATGCAATAATGGAATTTATTGAAAAAAAATGTATGTTGATGATAAAAAATTTTGATTACCCAATAATAATAATAATTTTATATGTTTGGGTTGCAGAAATCTTAAAATATCTGATCTGATGGGTTTGTCCTTATCACTGTTATCATCAGCCTGGGAAGAAATCTTAGATCATAGTTTTTTAATATTGCCTTATGAACTCAAAAACGTATCTAACGCCGAAAACTGCAAGATATCTGAATCAGAAACAATATTGGAAGAACCTGAAGATTCATTTGCTGATTTGAGTAGAAGAAACTCCATCAATTTGAACAACCATCAACCCCTAAAGATAATGCTTGATACCACCCTTTCTTTCAAGAATCTTATTCAGGACTTCAAAGTTTCAGAACCCAAAAATTTGGAATTTAAAACAAGGGGTTTGACTTCTCCGGGTTCAACGGTATTCTTCTCCCCTCGACCCGTCAGTGAACTCAATGCTGCTGCAACTACAGTTCAGAAAATATACAAAAGTTACAGAACAAGAAGGAATCTAGCTGATTGCGCGGTAGTTGTTGAGGAGTTATGGTTAGTTTCAATCTAATTCAAAGATGCATTATTTTGGTTACTATCAGAATCGAGCTGTAGTTTGACCTTGACTCAGTCAATTTTTTGACTTCTTTAATTTTTCTTAATTGGTTGGTATGTTGTAGGTGGAAGGCTTTAGATTTTGCAGCCTTGGATCGGAGTTCTGTTTCGTTTTTCGATGTTAAAAAACCCGAAACTGCGACATCTCGGTGGGCCCGGGCTCGAACTAGAGCTGCAAAAGTGGGAAAGGGTCTATCCAAGAATGAAAAAGCTCAAAAATTGGCCTTGCAACATTGGCTTGAAGCCGTGAGTATTATTACATTACATTACATTGTATCATGATTTGGTGTGATAAATGTTATAGTTAATTGGTGTGTTACTTGAACTATTTCCTGAAATGTTTCTTATCGGCCGATTGCAGATTGACCCACGCCATCGCTATGGCCATAATTTGCACCTATACTATGATATTTGGTTTGAAAGCGAAAGCTGTCAACCTTTTTTCTACTGGTAAGTCTCTGCGACTTCACGAAGTTTTAAACCCTTTTTCTAGATAAATAGAAATGCGGATTAGTTCTAATCTGTTCTGCTTTCGAAATATGAAGGTTGGATATTGGAGATGGGAAAGAAACGAATCTTGAAAAATGTCCGAGGGTGCGTTTACAACAACAATGCATTAAATATTTAGGCCCCGTAAGTCTCGTTCTCACTACCTTCTTTTATATGCAGCTCACATTTTCATAAGGGTTATTTTTTCTTAATTGTGTGTCTAACAACCATTGCTAAAACAGAACGAACGGGAATCATACGAAGTGATCGTTGAAAAGGGGAAGCTGGTATACAGACAAAGTGGTTCGCTTTTGGAAACTGTTGAGGGTACTAAATGGATCTTCGTTCTTGACACATTAAAGAAATTGTATGTTGGCCAGAAGAGAAAAGGTTTGTTTCAACATTCGAGTTTTCTAGCCGGTGGTGCCACCACTGCTGCCGGAAGATTGGTGGCCCATGGCGGCATTCTTGAGGTACAACTCCATAATGCATACACACACTTTGATTATGTACTTGACCATTGTCTAAACTCGTCGTAATAGTTAACCATTGCTCGTGTGACTTTCAGGCAATATGGCCTTACAGCGGTCACTATCTCCCAACGGAAGAAAACTTTAGGGATTTCATTTGCTTCTTGGAGGAAAACAACGTTGATCTCACTAACGTTAAGGTACATTCAACGACAACACATTAATGAGTTGTAGGTTTCGTACGAGTATTATTTTCAGAACTTCGACCGTTAAATATTAACAATGTAAATTATAAATTATTGCAGAGATGCTCGATTGATGACGATGATGTAGGATTTTCGTTTAAGGTCACCACCCAACCCGAAACAAAGCCAAAACCGCTAGTCATTCCACGTGCGAGACCACAAGACATTCTACGTACACCTACTAGTGCAAAAGATGCAACCACACCTAGCTTTATCCATGGTCTAACCAACGGTCCCATTTCAGCCCGTTTTCAAGAAACTAACCTCATTTCTACCAAATGGACCTCGGGAACTGGTCCACGTATCGGCATTGTTCGTGATTATCCAAGCGAGCTACAATTTCGAGCCCTTGAACATGTTAACTTATCTCCTCGTATTAATCAAGGGAACTTGGGGCCAATTCCGTCACCTAGACCGAGCTCGAATGTCAGGCTGTCTCCAAGGATTTCATACATGGGACTCCCTAGTCCTAGGACCCCAATCACCACTAATTAATTAATCGAGCTTTTTTTCTTTCTTTAGAGTTTGACCTTTTGTATCAAGTGGAGACTTGTACAAAGTTAGAGGTGTTTACATTCTTTTTTGCTTGAGAATAGGTCTGGAATGGGTTCAAACAAACACGAATAAAAAATGAACCCTGGTGTCTATTTTTTTTTTATTCATTATTTTTTGTAGAAGTGTATAGTTCATAGTTGTTGCTTATGCATAGTTTTGTAGTAACCCAAACTGCTCTGTTTGTGCAGTAATTGGGTTTGTATTTTATTATTAGCTGATTATTTCATCTCTTTGTAACACATGATACACATATTTCTTTAGTGGAGGAAACTTTTGTGTTTGGTTTCTAATATTTCGCTTGATTTATGGCCAATTGTCTTTTTTATTTCCGTGTTCAACAGAAACCAATCCAATTCATCATTTCTTTGGTCAAAAGAACAAATATATTGACTAGAACATACCTTACCAAGAAGAACAAAATGGATTCTATTAAATTAAGTTTTCTTTTGCGTATCAAATTAAATTAATATTTAATATAATAAATTTATTTATAAATCATAATTATAGAAGAAAAATAAAATGTATGAAATTAAGACCAAATCTTGTTTAATATTTCTACTTAAGATCAAATCTTCATATGATATATATATATATCTAGTTTGACCATCATATAAATTCAATCGTTTTTAATCTTATTAAATTAAGCCGACCTCAAATTCACAAATCTTGTGGTACAACCGTACAAGCCAATAAATAGAAATAGATGCATACATCAACCTTAGATATGCATGATCAACAAAAGAGATACAGTATAAAATACTACTCCGTATTAGTATTGAGAAATAATAACCAAGAAATTAAGGCAACCTGATTGGGTCTGGGTGGGGTCATTATCTGAAACCATAAACCATCTTGTGGTATCTATCTTTAATCCACTTGCAGCTTTTCTTCATTGACTCTTTGACTTTTCCTTCAACAGTAAAAGCTTTGTAGCTGGCAACCCTTTTCTTCCTCTGTATTTCTGGATCAGTTAGGCTCCAGATCCTTGAAGCTGACCTACTACTACTGCTGACCTTCTTCAACTCCACAACATTTGGGTGGTTGTAATTAGTGTTTTTAGTTTGGGTTTGTGTAGATGATGATGATGATGCACTGTGGCATCTAAAATCTTGAAAGTTTGATGATGGTTGGTGGGTATTATAAGGCTCCATTTGCATATTCTTACCATTATTATTATTATAGGATTTGGATCTCAGATCCTCCATAAGGTTTGTGAGTTTTCTTGATTTTGTCTACTACTTGTTTTGTAAAAAGCTTTATGCTTTTCTCTCTATAAATAATAAATGTACAAGCAATAATGAGGTATAAAGTGAAAAAACAACTGGAATTTAAGCACACACTGTAATTCAAAATTAACCAAAAAAAGCTAACGGCTTGATTTTATTTAATAAAAGTCAATAAAAAAAAAAAAAAAAACTGAATGAAAAATAATGGGGCATCACTCTTTTTATACTAATGGATAAATATATATATCCTAATTGATCACTAATTAGACTCCTCTTCTATCTCTGCTGCTGTTAGCATATTCCCCAAGTTGAAAATTAATCTGGACCAATTTTTTGGACAGAAAGCCCATCAAACTGTTCGCATAACTCAAGCCCATCCAGAAATTGCAGCAGTACGTTCTTAGACTTTGGCTTGTAATTTGTATACCTGTCCATACAGTCGATCTCGTGCCCCAGCATCGGAGTTTAATTATGTGGATCATGAAATGCTGAGGGGGTTTTAACGGAGTGATTCATGTGATATATTGTATAAATTTAAGATGGTCATCGTGTGTACTACGTGACATGGACTATTATAGCTAGCTAACCAAAAAATTTCTGGGCTATTATAGCTACAGCTAATACTCTAATAATTAAGGTTATACTGTAATAAATGGTGGATTTTATTATTATTATTTTTCAAATTTCAAACAAAAATACATATCCCATTCTGCAAAACCCAATTGCAATAGTCCATGATAATGCAGAAGCAAAGATATATTTAATACGTGTAACAGGTAGGTATTACACTTTTTAGCTAGGGCATAAAGAATCTTCCAACTAAAGAGAATTAATAATGAAAAAGCAAGTATCTGGTTCTTTCAAGAATTTATTTGCTATTTGAATTTGATGCTTATGTTTGTTGCTTTTGGTGCTGTAAAGTGAAAAGGACATTTTAAACTTAGGTGTTATATAAAAGTGTCGTGGTTTGAGAATATGATAGCAAATCCTAGAATCGTATTTCGACCCACGGTTGAGAGGTAAAACACCAAATGTTACTGGATTGTTACACTTAACATCAACCATCATGAGATTCAAAAAGACACCATACATGATCATTGATGATTTTTACAGCTAACTTCCTACAAAACTGCCTTTAAGCCTAAAATTTGTTGGGACATTTTATTTTCCAGTCACCTTTAATTTAACACATCATGGTAGTACAGTAAGTAATACACACATGGCTTGACCAAGAAGAATGCTAAAGAAGCACCAATATATTATATTTCCAACCTAAACTAATTTTTAAAAATGAGTTCAAGTAATAAAACGAAATAGGAGAATAAGATGGGTTTTTAGGAATAACGTGATAGCATCGAATTTTGGAACTTGTTCTCTAAGTAATTTGTGAGTAAGACCAAAGGGACCTGATTCACGGGTATAAATGCAAGTGTCGTTGGATTGGTAAATGGCAGAGTCAACTATTCCAACTCAATGTCTATTTGAGCTATTAGTATCTTCAATATATTTGTGTGAATGGACCAAAGAGCCGTTAACCTATTGAAAGGTATGGGCTCATGAACCAGACAATGTAAATTACTATTATGAAAACGTAGCTGATGTAAACATATGTAATGCACTAACTACCTATACGCAAATATAAATCTCGTGCATTATGTGCACGTGCATGTCAGCTCGTTATTAAAACTACCTAAATGCCTGCTAATATAGAAGAATTTGGAGGAGTGTATTTAGGGCAATCAAAAATATAAACACCATTTCAGTTTGTGCTACATAATCACCCATTATAGCCTCAACCCTTTCTTTCATGTTATACCAGTCCTGCCATTTTGCCGCTAGTAAATGTGTGCTATAATTGATACATAAAACAAAAAACAATAAAAAATAAGTATTAATAGATTACCTGAAACATTTTCCCGATGAATGCCCAAAACTTGAAAATGTGGCAGGAAACATCAATACAAAGCTTAAAACATAGTAACACAGTCAATATACCCTGCATGAGTAGATTTTTTGTAAATAATGGGAGAGCTAAGAGAGTAGTAGTACACCTCGTGAAACACAGCAGACATGAAAAAACGCAATCAAGATGGCAGCACCCTGAATCAAATCAAAGAGCAACCGAATCAGTTATCTAAAACCAAATAACACAAGATGTCTCAACTAACCTCACTAGCAGCACATCTTGGGGTGGCCAGGGAAAGAGTCGAATATGGTCACGGGATAACCCAGTTGGGTCGCAAATCAGAGTAAAATACTTGCCCTTCCCGTGTGTAACATGAACACGGAGAACCTTCTTCGTTTACCCATTCAGACAAACACAAGCCAAATGATAAACAAAAAACTATATATTCTGTCAAGCTCTACTATTAAAACAATAAACTCCGAACTAAAGTTTAGGTTCATAATTTTTACAAAAACCCTACCACAGAGAATCAATGTGTCGCAAGCTAATATAGTACTACAGTTATAACTATAATATGTCGTTTTTTTTTAATTACCTTATCAATTGAGGTCACAAGCCACCGCATGTCATAATTTGTATGAACAAATTAAGGATATCAACTTTAACCAATTTATACAAGCAAACATCATCAAATATAAGTCTCAAATTCAGTTGTAAGTTCTCATGTTAACACGTACAGTTTTCTTATCCAGCTATCTGTTCCTATAAATACAACCAAGTGCATAAGTTAGATTAAACAAAGATGTTAGTAAACATTGTAAAAGCAGGTCGATTTGGTATAGTTAGTGCTAATGACTCAAACAGGAAGTATTTTAAAACTCAGCTAAAGAGGATAAAGGTTATAAGAACATGTGACATAGTTAAGTAAACGTTTTAATAGTTTTTATATGAATGACTAGGATTATTCTTCCAATAACAACTTTGATGATAACATTTAATAACGCGTATTTTTATAATTCAGAAAGAAGAAAAAAAAACAATTAGCAATGTATACAAGCATATAAGGAAGTAAACGAAGTTAACTCAGAATCATGAAAACTGGATAAAGAATTGGTGTTGTAGTTAACATAACATGGATAGTGATTACAACCTACATAACTAGATGAGATTAAACATCCTCAAACCCTCAATGTTTAAGCCTAGACAAGTAGACAGCTAGTAACAGTTGACTTACAGGATTTAATATACGTTTTTTCCATGCTAACTTATCGACAATGTAAGCAGCGAGACAAGAGGGAACACCGCGAGTAAAAGGGTACGTGACAGTTCAGAAAATCAGAACATCCATGTCAACTCGTAACTATCCATAGGAATGGAAAATACAGAGTATCTTCTCATCATCAGTTACTTTCTAAACGACTCTAAATGTCTAAGAATGGGTAAACAAGCTATTAAAAAAAGTACCAGCACATCAGAAGTGGCCAATCTGGCAATGATCTTGAACTGACCCAAAAATTGGAATTGATTTATTATTTGTGCTGTGCTGGAAATGTAATCCTTGAAAATGTCAAATATTGAAAATAGTACCATCCAAGTTCGCTTTGGAAGATGACGATGAATCGTATAATCCTTGACCGACTCCAATTCCGGCATCAGGTTTTACAGTCGTCCTGAGTCGTATCTCACCACGTGTCTAATAACGCCATTATTATTAAGAAATAGGTTGAGATGAAAGCAATAGAAGCGAAGAGAGTGTAATAAGAGGAATTGAATTGAGGAAATTGATGGAGTTGAGATGATGCAGAGAGAGCAATAATAAAGGCGATTAATAAGACCACTCCCAACCATGACGCCGTCACGGCACTTCCTCAGCGCCACATCAGCTTTCTCTCTCCTCTTTTCTCACCACTTCCTCCCATAACACTCCCATAACAAACCACTACCAACTATGACATACTCTCTCCTCATTCTATACTCCACAAAATTAATTAAATAAATTAAGGTACAAGTTTATTTGCTCTTGTACAAGTAATTGTTGCACAAAATCTCTCTCCACTGTCATCAAATATGCTATGGGATGACATGAACGAGTACGCAGTGCTTGAGGGCGGTTGAGGGCGGCCGATGACGGGGTGAATGCCAATGGAGCCCTCGAGGAAATGAGGGGATGACATGGGTGAGGGCGGACGGTTGGGAGTGGTCTAATAATTAATTAATAATTGAATTATTTGGAAATCGTATAATGTATCAATCGGTGCGTGTATATCTTATTCGGCATAAGTAAATAAATAAAATTGAAACTAGTGAAATGACCCTTGAAATCACAGGTTTGTTTAAACGAAACAGTTTAATGATATGTTTTAGGCATTAAGTGAACGTAAATTCTAAAGTCATTCAGTTTAATGACCCGTGGAACCACATAGTCCGACTAAGATACTCGTTAGGTGAACATTTCATCAAACACCTAAAATGCATATTAAACAATCCACATCCAATCATATGAGATAATATTAGTTGTCATTTTATTTTAAAAATGTAAATTAAAATATAAGTTTAGAATTGGTTACTTCTACCTAGCTTTTATACCTTCTCGTACTCAATTCAAAATAATTAATTAAAATAATTCAGAATTATTTAATTAAAATAATTATTAATAAGATTTAATATAATAATTAATTAATTAATAAGATTTAATTTTAATTTAAAATTATTTAGATTAATGACATCACCCACCATGCTTAAAAAATTTTCTTTTTCTTTTTGAATTTTTTTAACAAAGGAATTAACCTAATAATGACATCATCATTTATAGCATTTTAATATTAACTATAGATTCAAAAAATAATAATAAGTGTGAATTTTGAACAGATTCTTCTGTCTGTGTTTGTGTATAGGACACTGAGAAACGAGGAAGATGTAGACTTTTTAAAGGTGGTGAATTATAGTTTGTTCACTGATTATTATAACTACGTACTAAAAAATTCATGAGCCTTTTTTCTCAAAAAAGAGAGAATGTCGGAAAAAACTCCGGCCATTACTACTACATTACATACATTCTGAGTTGAAATGCCCACAATTGGCCCAACTCAACTAATTTGTTGCACCATAAGTACAAGGAATGATTCAAGGATCTGAAACTTTAGTAAAAAGTATGGGATAGTTAGACCTGAAACCTGATGATCTCAATAACAAACCGATTGCATGTTTTAATTGTTCATGTTTTTGTATATCACTCTGAATTTCTGTTTAATAGATAGGATGAAGAAAAAGGTCATCAAACATCCGATTGTTGGAACGATTTTACAATTTTAAGATCTAGAGTTGGAAAAGATCGTTTAAGAATTAAGAACAGTCTTTCCATATTATTTCAAGTTAAATTAAACGATATCCAAACCGCGAGTTTTGTTTTTTAATCATCAAGAGTAATATTTACAACTTCAGAGAATAACAAAAAACATGTACCATTTGAAAACACACCTTTACAACAATGAAATATAACCATAACTTCAATTAGACCAAAAGATTCAACTAACAAATCCATAGTAATTAAAGAAACTTTAGGGTACAAAGTACAAACACGAGTCGCAAATATTTTATAACACCAAAGTCTTTGATAATAATAACTTAGACAAACAAAACCGAAAGATTTCAAAAAACAGGTTCTAACCTTTCTTACTGAACAAACCCACTTACCAAAATCTTTCTAAATAAGATCAGCAACATTTGATGGCAGTTCCTCAACCACCACGTTGTAAAATTTCTGAATATCTGCAAGCATCCGTTCGTCATCCACTGTCACAAAGTTAATGGCAACACCCTTTCTCCCAAACCGTCCACTTCGTCCAATACGATGCAGGTAGTTTTCAGGCTGTGTAGGGAGATCGTAGTTGATCACAAGTGAAACTTGTTGCACATCAATACCACGTGCCAACAGATCGGTGGTGATGAGAACACGAGAAGATCCTGAACGGAACTCACGCATAATGATATCACGTGTGTTCTGGTCCATGTCACCATGAGTGGCTGAGACTGTATGGTCACGGCTTCTCATCTTGTCAGTCAACCAGTCAACCTTTCGTCGGGTGTTTACAAAGATGACACTTTGGGTGATTGCTAAAGTTTCATAGAGATCGCAAAGCGTCTCTAGCTTCCATTCTTCTTTTTCGACATTGACATAGAATTGTTTAATACCTTCGAGTGTGAGTTCATCACGCTTGACGAGAATCCTAACGGGTTTGTTCATGAACTTCCTTGTAATCTCAAGAGCTTCGGGAGGCATTGTTGCAGAAAACACTCCCACCTGAACCTTTGATGGCAATAGCTGGAAGATATCGTAAATCTGAAAGAATGCTCAGCAGTTAGAATCAAATAATTTACTGCCATCATTTTATCCTAAACTGAAAGTGAATCTCTCTAGGGTAAACAGTTAAATGTCTTGAACCTAGACAATCACAATCATTTCGTTTACAAACTCCAAAGAGCAGTTTAATATAAATGAATAACTTGATATATATAAAAATTGTGGTAGGATCAAGAGGGAAGTAACCATTCGGGGGGAAGCGGGGGGAAGCAAAAACTTTTTTTTTTTTTTTCGTTTTTTGAAAAAACTTTGTTCACGAACATTATAGATGAGATGAAAATATGAACATTTAGTAGAGACACTTTGTGATAAATGTTTTTATTTTGGCGGGAAAACGCTCGAAGAAGTAATAGATAACAATTATCGTGTTTTTCCAGCGTATTTTGAGGTTTTAGCTATTGGGGTTTAGATATTAGGGTTTATAGTGTTTAGATATCAGGGTTTAGAAATTTAGGGTTTAGGGTTTAGATTTAGGGTTTAGATTTAGGATTTAGATTGAGTTTTTAACAAGAACGGTTTAGAGTTTAGGGTTTAGGGTTTAGGGTTTGGTGTTTTGGGTTTATGGAATAAACCCAAAACACCAAACACCAAACCCTAAACCCTAAATCGGGCTAAATTTTACTTCACAAAACATGAAAAAAAACCTTCATATTCTTCACGAACAATATTATCTTGAATGTTATTTTTGTCGATCGTTTTCCCGCCTAAATAATAACATTCATCACGAAGTGTCTCTTCTAAATGTTCTTCTAAATGTTCATATTTTCGTGTGATCTTGATGCCGGAAAAAAAAAAATTTTAAAAAAACGGAAAAAAAAAAAATTTGCTTCCCCCCGATTGGTTACTTCCCCATTGATCCTGCCCCTATAAAAATTAATATTAGAATTATATATTATATATATAAGTATTAGTATACAAACAAAACATATTTATAAATAAAAAAAAGGACCTGATCCTTGAAACCTCTGGAAAGCATTTCATCAGCTTCATCGAGCACAAACATCTTGATGTAATCAGAACGTAGTGACTGCCTCCTAAGCATGTCAAAGACACGACCAGGGGTGCCAACTACAACGTGTACTCCAGCTGAGAGGATTCGCTGGTCCTCACGAACACTAGTTCCCCCAACACAAGCATGTACCTTTACACCAAGGTAGTCACCAAGTGCTCGCATAACTTTCTCAATTTGCTGTGCAAGCTCACGAGTAGGAGCCAGAACCAAAGCCTGACACTCCACAATGTTATAGTCGAGTTGTTGAAGGATCCCGGAGCAGAAAGTTGCAGTCTTTCCGGTTCCTGATTGAGCTTGTTGAATAACATCAAGACCCTTGGTGAAGGGGACAATTCCCCTTTGCTGAATTGCAGATGGCTTCTCAAAACCTAAAAAGGACAAATTCCAACAATAAGATAACACTTAAACAATCATTCACATAAACAATTACAAATTATAAATATATATGTACTAACCATATGCATAGATGCCTCTTAAAAGATTTTCTTGCAGACCCATGGCATCAAAACTATCGTAAACCTCATCATATGATGTAAAGAAATCCTGTCCATCGGTAGAAAGCCTGTAAAAGCAATAACAGCAAATCATCAGCACGAAAACACTAGTTATTGAATCAAACAAACGAGGTACAGACAAAGATGTTGTACCAAAAAGGGGGCAAAACTTACAACTCATTCATTTTGGAATCAAACTGACGAGCATCAAACTGGGAACTTTCTTGTGCAACACCTGCCATACTGCAAACAGCAATAACAACAATTAATGGCTACACACTGATCTTATGTAAAAAGCTTCGCAAAATTATACATATAAGCCAATCTAGATTATGTTCAACGGGTTAGTGACATAATCTATCCCAAAATAAATCATCAAACTATTTCACATGAATGATGTGAAAGATACTTTGATTAAGCAACAATCATGTAATAAAAACAAGAAAATTGCATTTGTACGCATAACACAGACTCCTTAATTAATCCATCTAACATCTTATCCTCAGATGATGAATCAGATATTTCTGTATAGATCAAATATATATACTGATCTAGATATACTCGAATCTCGATTTAAAAGTTAGCTTATACATAAATCAAATCAATACTCGAAATCAGAACATATAAAACAGCAATTTAACATCTATCTACAAAACACCGATCTATATACACGTAAGTATCAGATCGCTACAAAAAATATAGATACAGATATAAATATAAATACTATCAATAAACACACATAAAAAGCAGATCAATTGAGTAATCGGAAACTGGGTAAACAAAGGGGTAATTAAAAGTACCTGATTGACGAAAATATAGAGATCAAATAAAGTAGCAGTAAAAGAGTGAGTTATTAGGGTTTTCTCAAAACTCCTGGGATGGGGAAGTTGGCCGTGGAGTGTTGAGTTGAGGGAATTGGAATGCTTTTTTAGTTAGGTTGAAAGTGAAAATAATCTCAAGGGTTTGTGTATTGGTTTTCTTATATATTTTGATTTGATTTTGAAATCCCCAAATCTTACCCTACTTTTGCGATTTTTCTTTCTTGACTATTCTATCCTTCATTGGTTTTTTTTGACAATTTTACCCCTGATTTGTTTCTATTATTATACGAAGAATTATATTATTATTTTATTTTATTTATTTAAAATATTTTATTTTTTATTTTTTTTATTTCATATATTCTTTATGTTGATTTTTATTTAATTTTTCATGAAAATTAAAATTATAGACGTGGAGACTACGCAGAGGCCACTAATTCCTTTGGATTTTTGTGCAATATAATATTCCTTCCTCTTGTGGGGAATGAAAACACATCCGTTGATTTATTTACCTTTGATATTTAGCAAATTTTCTCATATGAAAGAAAGATGATGCAATTCTTGAATTTATTCAAAAGAGTTAAAAATATAACTAGTAGTTAATCATCCGTGATTAGATAGGAATCCGTTGCAGTGTTCAGTGTTGCACATACAAAGTGTTGAATAGATCGTGTTTAGTGATATAGATAAGTTAACTAGTTTCATGACCCGTGAAAACACGGGTTTGTTTAAAAAAAATTAATGATTAAATGACTGGTATGAAGAAGAAAACATTATCTTGAAAAAAATATCTCTTTAAACAATGTACTCACAATTAAATTAATGGTGTTCTCTATATTATAATTTTAAAATGTGTATATAGTTTACACATTTTAATGATAAGAATTTACAAATTTAACATATATATGGTAATTGATCATACGACCCTATACACGCGTCTATCTTGATCTTTACTGTACACGAATCATCTAATGATCCCACTATTATCTATTTTTTTTTTTTTTTTTAGAAAAGCAAGCAAAACTTTATTAATATATAACAATGATGATACAAATAGTATGCACGCATGCATACCCACTTTACACATAATAACTCAACCCAAATTGACTACTCAAATTTCAACACAAGAGGACTATCCAGAGTACTTAACTAATACTAACTAATAGCTGGGGCATTAAAACTCAGGTTGTAGAGGAGGTAACCCAACCTTGAAAACACCCTTACTCATCACAATAAGTACATGGGTTTAAAAGCCAAGATTACCTACATACCCACTTTATACTATAATCTATTTTTTCGTTATGTTTTCCATACACTCAAAATTGCATACCACAACCTCTTGAAACGAACATACACCTGCACCTCTATTCTTCATTTGATATGTGACCCATTGTGACACCAATCAATCTGAAAATACATATGTTATAAGTTGGTCAAAAAAATACATATGAACGAAAATATAACACGGAAGGATAGCACATGTGTTTTTTAAACCCAAATCAATATAGTGAGCACACTAAATGGGTATGGCTTCACTATAATGATCAACTTGTGTTGACATTTTTGGAAATCTTCACTTGACCCATCACTAATAATATAGATTTTGAACTTTAAAAATGGAATTTGAACAACAAATTAATTTGATTTGAGACAAAATTACATGGGGGGTCCCTGTGGTATGTTCGAAATAACAAGCGGAGTCCAAAAGAATTTTTTCACCTTGGGGGGTCACTGTGGTATGCACTTGTTTCACGGGGGGTCCAATTACCTAACGTCTGTGTAAATTTAACGGTTAAGTGGTGCACATGACTTGCACATGAGGGTATTTTCGTCTATTATGTTCCTCTTGTCTTCTGACCCACCCACCCTTTATTCAGCCTCATCTTCTTCTATGACCAAATAATAAACCCTAATTTTATGCTCATTGAAACTCTGCCGGATGTGTTCGTGTAACCCAGATTTAGGCCATAAATCCACTGAATCTGTTCGTTGATGCCCTGATTCGTCACTTTTCTCCCGCTAATTAATTTCGTCACAAATAGATCTAAAGAACAACCGTTTGATTATTATTAATTCCGGTGCTGTAAACTCTGAAAGAAACGGAACTGCTTCACAATTAAACTCCGGGATTGAAAAGTCAGAGAGAAACCGAACTCCGATGATTTTTAATTTTGAATGGTATCGAACTCCGATGATGTTCTTTTATAAAAGTTATGTTTCTAAATCGTTTGATTATTCAATTATTTTGGTTTCGTTTAATTTTGTTCCAGTTGTATGGTAGGGACGATATATCAGAGATAAACATAGAGTTTCTTTTTTGGGATTAGTTATTTTTATTAATTTATTAACTGATTAATATCTTAGTTATGAGTGTTTCAAGTATGTGGGTTCTTGAGTGCACCTTTATGCACAAATGGATTGATGTAATTCTTATTTTCTTTCTAATGTGCAGGTTTTATTCTTTGATGTTTTATTCATCCTTTGTTTATTGATATCCAGTTTGTATTATAGGCTATATGTGCCAAGGATCACGTACATATATAGCGTGTATATTGTATATTTCTTGAGGCTACATATATTCTCTATATAGCTGCATATAGTGTGTATATTGTATATTGTATAATAATACAGTGTAGGTATATTGTATATAGTGTGTATATTGTATAATAATACAGTTGCCTTTTCTAAAAAAATATCTTAGTTCCAAGATCTTAGATTTTTTAAACTACTACTTGAATCTTTTTATGGGTTGGTTTCTCAATTTTCAGATTTGTAGGGTATGATTTTGCTTGGGTGAACTGATGTCAAAAGAAAGTGATTGAAACTGAATGTTGATTATTGGTACTGTAGTTACAAGAACAAAAAAAGAGAAGAAATGAGAAGATGACATTTTTACCCTCATGTGCAAAGCATGTGAGGGAACTTAACAGAGTTTTTAACGTCAGTTAGGAAAATGGACTCCCTATGAAACAAGTGCATACCACAGTGACCCCCCAAGGTGAAAAAATTCTTTTGGACTCCGCTTGTTATTTCAAACATACCACAGGGACTCCCCATGCAATTTTGTCTTGATTTGAACATTAGATATAGAAATATACCTTTGTTGTCTTTGATCCCCAAAATCAAGTTGTATGGTCCATGCTTCAGACTCAAAAATTGTATTAGACCCTTCTCTATTATAATACAAAAACAGTTATAAACTTAATGAATGTTTTTTGCATATAAGAAATAACCTACAAGTATCTCTTAATAGAAGATGATAGTTCAAAAGGTACAAAAATTAGCCCGCACGGACATCATTCATTAAGTCGTACCTCCATATCTAAAACATTGTCTTAAGCAATCGTGAAAAAACAAACATAAATCACTATTCGTTCTGTTAATCTCAATCATATGGTGGAACATACATACCTACACAAATAACTCTCAAACTCGTTGACATTTTCTTCACTGTCAAATAATTAATGTTAAAATTTCGTTGTAATATCATAGGGTTGTAACAACCGCTTCTGCTGCAGAAGCTAACCAACCAGGCAACCACAACAGAGATGCGAGCAACCTAACACAAGTAAGAGATTAATGAGTAACTAAATAGCATAAACATGAATGGTGTACTCCGTATTAAGTAATTCTACTAACGATTCCACATTTTCACACAAAAAAGTCAATAATCTACGACTCAACAGATAACCCATCAAAGAAAAAACAAAATGTGAAATTTAAGTATCATACCCATTAATCAAAAGATTGAAATTAAACTAACCTTGTCATAAATGGAATAAATTTTATCAACATCATCCTCATGTTGTCTCTCCAATAATCACATCGTTCTCCAAATTGAATTTGAACATATACCTATATGCAACTAAAACAAAAGCAAACAAAGAAAAATCATGCTTGAAAGTATCTTTGTTAATTTTTAATTATTATTATATATATGCAACTAAAGCATGTAGGCCCAATGTATTAAAAGCAAAACAAACACATCAAGTGGCAGAATACTTCACAGATTGCTGCATAGTTAACAGAATCTGTACTCACAGCTTTGTGCATATGCATATCAGATCTTCAGCATCAACACCATCCAATTATATAAAATTTGGAAATACTTCTTATCTGTTCCACATACAAAACACACATTAATAATTAACTTATTACATCGATCAGAAAAATCAATGGCTAAACCCTAACATATTCAAGTATTAGCTTAATCTAAAACCAAAACCCTAGATTCAATTACATACGTAAGACAGTCAGTAAATTACATATTTATATGAAGAAAAAAAAAGATACATATAGGATTGACAAAGTAAATGATAAACAGAGAGTTACTTGTTCAATTACATATCTATAATCATTTTTCTCCATTCTTTCTGCATCTACCTACTGGCAAGATGGATCACCCATTTCATTTGTTGGATCTAGATGAAAAACTCCATGATAAGCACATACATTTAACTCAACTCATGATTTCAACAACCTATTCTTTCAAAATATATGAAGTCAATAACATATTACATACTGACAAAATATAAAAGCTACTTGTTATTGATATAACATGGAACACATTGTGTGCATAAAGAAAACTTCAAAAATCGCAATCAAAGAATGAGTGAATATTATACATAATGAGAAAGAGATGACAATGATGGTAATCAATTTAAATTCAAATTCTTGCAGCAACCTTGATCTTGACATCCAAAGTAAATAAAAAGAGGGAGCACTAATGAACATCAGCAGAACAATTTCTTCTAAGAGGAAGAAAATCTTTTCAATCAACACATGTATGAATATGAAATGTGGAAAAGCTAATGTAATTAAACATTTAAACATAAGCTATAAAAGAACACATACACACACAAAAAAATAATAATAATAAATAAAATAAAAAACTTTAATTTCTTAGTGTAGAATCTCAATCGATTCTTTGATTAAAACATGATCGACTTGTTTATCAAACATGAGAAAATGTCACTGTACAAATCAAAGTCAAGTAACTAACTACAAAAACAGTAGATTTTTACAATAAACTAATAAAGTTATCCTCAAATCAGAAATTGTAACATTAAATTAACAAAATCATTCCATCAGGTTAAGAACATATAACATGAAGAAAAAAAATTGCAAATCAAGATGCTTACATGCATTTTTCTTCAGTTTCTTCTTCATGCCATTAAGTTAAAAACGTATCAGATTTTCAGTTTAGATCTGCTAATCAGATAGGTAAAAACATGAAAGTATGAGAAATAAACGTGAAGAAACCCAACCTTTATAAAATCACCTTCGCGTGCATCATCAATAAATTTATTGGAGAATCTTTTGATGGTGATGAAAGAAAAGCAGATGAAGAATTTAAAAGGAGAAGGGTTTTTCAAGATGATAGATTTTTTGGGATTCAATCCTTTGGATGTATGCGTTTCGTCAATAGGGTTTTTTAGGGGTTTTTTTAAGGCCTTAATACAATACAAATACAAAATACAATATAATCAGTATATTTTTTTTTTAATTTTAATTATTTGATTAAATTAGATGTAATGACATCATCATGCTGCTCTAAGATTTTTTTAATTATTTTTTAAATTTTTTTTAGGCTTAGAAATTGTTTAATTATGACATCATCATTTTAGAATTTTAATAGAAACTATAGATAGATAGATTACTCCATTGTTATGGTTATTTAATATTCCATCCGTCCCATATTAATAGTCCACAGACAAAAAACACACAGTTTAAGAAACTGTCATAAAAGTACTGTACTTTCTGTTTACTTTTCAGTTTTACCCATACTTTTTCTTTCTCTTTAAATCCTATCCACTTACTTTTCAGTTTTACCCCTACTTTTTCTTTCTCTTTAAATCCTATCCACATACATTAAAGGCATAATAGAATTTTACCTTATTATTCTTATCTATATATGGAAGTGGACTATTAATTTGGGACAATCCAAAATGGAATAACAGAGAGAGTAATAATTAATAAAAATAAAAATACTATTTTTTTTAACAGCAAAAATAAAAATACTATAATAACATGATTTCCAAAGTTTTGAATGTTTACATGTTGGAAAAAGTTAATTAATTGTTATTTAGCATATAAACTTATAAAAACACTGTTTAGTATTAAATAAAATTAATTTTAAGTGTTGTTATAAGTAAAAGAATAAGATGGCTTATATTATTATTTTTCTCCCGAAATAAAAGGAGATTTGTAAATGAGTTTTTCTAACATTAGCCCAAGACTATCCTTACAAAAAAGTGTCCATAAATAATACTCATACTCCGTAGTACAAAATAGTTAGAAAGCTAAGAATTTACTAGATGGTTATTAACAAGGTACAAACATAGAATCATATGTCTTAAAACATTAAACATAACCCTTAAAAGGCTAGGTGTAGAAAAATCATATATAAAACTTTCATAAAAAATAATTGAGACAACGATGATTACATCCTTACAGGGTCACGACCGTGATATTACTCTTTACAACTTGCAAGATATTATGACCTATAATCATTTATCGCATTTCTTTGTCATGACCAAGAATTTGTTGGTCTCGACTAACACTCCATAGTCACGACTGAGAATTAGTTGGTTGTGACTTGCATTTCCCTATCACGACAAAGCCATGAATGCAACATGCAATACACAATGGTTGCGCATTGCGTGACCAGGTCATAACCGAAGATGAACTGAAGAACGCTAATCGTAACTTGCAATTCCCGGTAAATACCAAAAACCGTTGGTTGTGACTTGTGATTCCCGTCCATGACCGGGTCATGAACGACAAATTGCTTGTCGTGACTGGGATCTCCTAATCATGACCAAAACACGCAAGACACGCAAGGTTGCACACAAATTGTATTGCGTGAGGCAGGGGCGAATTAGCAACTTTGCAACAACAACAACATCAGTTTCAAGGTTCCCTCCCGGGCAGCGATGGGGGCGGGGTTATTATCGCTGCATCGGCATAGTCAAAACGGGAGATGATCGCAACGGGTGGTTTAGTCCCCCTCGGATGATCCCAATCGCTGTAAAAAAACAAAAAATGGCAAACTCATTAGTCCTCGCTTAATAAACAGGTTATAGAACTTGACTTTTGTCATTTGCAGCTGCTAGAAATTATTAATGAATGAAATCTAGAACCATGCATTGTCTTTTTTTTTTTTTTAAGAGCGGTGCAGGATCACCAAGGGGATTTAACCACCGACGAGTTCATCTTCTGCAGTTGCATAACCCGCCCCCAACTGCTGCCAGAGGAAACCCGGCCAAATCCGAGGGCATGGGCGGTAAAACCCCACTGCCCCCACAACACGATGTGCGGAAGACACCATTGGGTGGAATTGAAAGGTAAAGAGAACCTTGTGTGCAATGTTGCACCACACAGAAGTCGAACTCCTGACCTCTCGCTAAAGAGAAGCAGATCACTATCACATAAGCTACAACACAAGGTTTCATGCATGTTGTGACAACCCGAAAATTTCCGACCAAATTTAAACTTTATCTTTATATTATTCCGACATGATAAGCAAAGTTTGTTAAGTTGAATCTCAAGGATTTTAAACTTGAAAATATTAACAAAGTATTAGACGTACAATACTTTACATGAACGTATTCGTTTCAATATGTTTATCGATGGAATTAGAAGATAATATCAAACGACTGATTTATCAGATACATTGTGTGATTACAGGTCTCTGTTGTGAGGTCCATGTCGATTATTAAAATCTGTTCTTTTAACGATATTTGGTAAATTTGATTTTCAATAAGAACAAAGTGTCATTTATCGTTCGATAAAAGTTAGTAGAGATTCTCGATTAATTTTCAAAAGCATGCTTTACAGTGATTGCCTCGTGCCCCTTAGTGATTTAATTATTTAGTTTAATAATTTCTATTATTTAAACGATTTTAAACTTGGAAATATAATTAGTTTTGAAAAACTAAATATTATATTATCAAATAAATATTTTAATATGTTTAAATGAAGATATATATATATATATATATATATATATATATATATATATATATATATATATATATATATATATATATATATATATATATATATATATATATATATATATATATATATATATATATATATAGTGGTAGGATCAAGAGGAAAGTAACCAATCGGGGGGAAACGGGGGAAGCAACAATTTTTTTTTTTCGTTTTTTGAAAAAACTTTGTTCACGAACATTATAGATGGGATGAAAATAAGAACATTTAGTAGAGACACTTTGTGATAAATGTTTTTATTTTGGCCGGGAAACGCTCGAAGAAGTAATATATAACAATTATCGTGTTTTCGAGCGTATGTTGAGATTTTAGCCATTGAGGTTTAGATATTAGAGTTTAGATATTAGGGTTTATAGGGTTTAGATATTAGGGTTTAGAAATTTAGGGTTTACACTGTGTTCTCGAGTTTTTTTTAGCAAAGAAAGGAAAGGGAAAAGAAGGATAAAACACTAATCAAGTATTCTTGAGTTTTTTTCATAATAGATAGGAGAGGAGAGGAGAGGGTTAGAGGGGAAATCATATAGACTTCTTCCCATAATTACTATCACCTCAATTTTGAGGTGATTTGAACGGATTGTAATTTTTATATACTTACAATTATATACGGAGCACCTAATAACCCTATCTCTTCGTAATATTTATCTTTTCTACTGCTACGACTCTTCACAGCATCTAGCCATCCACCATTGGTTTTTTTACTAATAAAAATTTGCAGCGTATATATATGTACCAATCCTTAGTCACGTTTATCATTATAATAATTAAATTATATATATTATATATATATATTATAATTATAATTCAGTTTAGATATCAAAGATCAATTCATCGTTAAGATTGTTATTTAATAAACAATAATAAATAAAACTCTGTGTGCTTTTTAAAAAATATAATTAATACTCTATATAAAAAAATTTATTTCTCTATCTTGTCTTTTACTTTCACTCCAACTCAAGAATACACAAAAATTATTTTATAATACTATCCTTTCCATTCATATACTCTCAATCCCTTTCAACCCCACTCCTTTCCGCTTAAAAAAAAACTTGAGAACACAGCCTTAGGGTTTAGATTTAGGGTTTAGATTTAGGATTTAAATTGAGTTTTTAACACGAACGGTTTAGAGTTTAGGGTTTAGGGTGTGATGACCCGAAAAATTTCGACTAATTTAAACCAATTCTCTATACGATTTATTATTTTGACACGTTAAACAAAGTCTGTTAGATTGAGTCTCAAAAATTTTAGAACTGTTTCATATATACAATTACCTTTGACTACTCTCGACGATTCATGAACAATTATATGTATGTATATATATATGTACAAGTAAAAACGACTTTCCTACAGTAATATACTATTTGCTACAGTAAAACACTATTTGCTACAGTAAACACTATTTGCTACAGACGAACTAGCAAACAAAACGGAAAAGGCGGCCATGCGATCGCATGGCAAAAACACTGAAAACTCATGCGATCGCATGAGCTACAGTAAATCGAAAAGTACTATAAAAAGGCCAGTTTGTTCGACGAAATACTTCAAAATATATTTTCTTATGTAATATAAATTTTAATTTATAATTATAATTATAATTTTAATTTAAGTTAATAATAATAAAGTATATTCGAGGGTGTTTTAATTCGGGTTTCAAACCGCTTTAAGCTAAGGAAATATTGGGTATTGTTTGGGGTATTGTTCTTGAATCCAAGGCCAACCATACAGTCATCTACCGTCATTACGTCTATGCAATTTGCCTACAATATTGAGTCTCAATATTGAACTGTGAGTTTATAGTCTCCCTTTTTAAATACTTTAAATATTTTTGGGCTGAGAATGCATGCAATTTATTTTAAACGCGATAAGACACAAGTACATACTAAATTCTACACTGAGTTAAACCGGAAATCCCTTAGCTTTGGTAACTAGTAGCTGCCAGTACATAGGATATGGACTGGTGGGCGCGAATAATTGTATATGGATCCATAGGGCTTGACATCCCCGTCCGAGCTAGAGCGCTAGCCTTTTAACGGACGTATGTTATTTGAGTTTAAGACACGTTGGTTTGCGTGTATTAAAACGAATGGGGTAATTATCACTATAGCGTTAAGTTTAGTTACCAGGGTGCTCTGTTACGTAGAATCTATTGATAAATTTTTGATGAAATCTTGTGGTCTATCTTTATACATGTTTATGACTCGAGCAATTAAACCTATAACTCACCAACATTCGTGTTGACTTTTTTAGCATGTTTTATTCTCAGGTCCTTAGAATGTTTCCGCTGTGATGTGCTTGTTGCCTGCATGGAGTCTCTCATGCTTTGTACAAAGTTTATTGCATTCAAAATAAAACTGCGTTGTGTAATAAATAATTGGACTGTGATGTCAACCTGTAAATTAAAGACTTATGTATTTCGGGGTTTTGCTTATACCTAAGCACTCGCCCACATGTTTATAACTTTCTATGTTTAGAAAGTCACTTATTTTAATGAATGCAATATTTTATCAAAACGTATCATATAGAGGTCAAAACCTCACTGTGGAATCAATGATTAACGTGCCGCGTCAATAGCGATTTTGACGGGTCGTTACATAGGGTTTGGTGTTTTGGGTTTATGGAATAAACCCAAAACACCAAACCCTAAACCCTAAACTCTAAATCGGGCTAAATTTTACTTCACAAAACATGAAGAAAAAAACGTTCATATTCTTCACGAACAATATTATCTTGAATGTTATTTTTGTAGATCGTTTTCCCGCCTAAATAATAATATCCATCAGGAAGTGTTTCTTCTAAATGTTCATATTTTCGTGTGATCTTGACGCCGAAAAAAAAATTCCAAAAAAAAAAAACCAAAAAAAAAAAATGTTTGCTTCCCCCCGATTGGTTACTTCCCCATTGATCCTGCCCCTATATATATATATATATATATATATATATATATATATATAGATTTTATAAAATGATTAAATATAATATTAACTAGATACAAAACGTTTTGAGTTAAATTAAATCATATATATAAATAATGAGACGATGATTTTAAGAATCAAATGACCATAACACTCAAAAGTACAAGTTACATTTCAATTAGTATAATTATTGGTGAAATAAGTTTAATTATTGATAAAGGTACACGTCGCGAAACGTAAAGTACAAGTTTTCTAAGCGTACGAAAGGACGTTCGAAAAACCGGAACCGACACATAAGTCGGGAGTCAACGTACAATTCATCGGTACTAAAATTACAAATCAACTATGCACGAGAATATAATATAATATTTAATTAATTCTAAAGATTAAATATATTATATAATAAATAATATATATATATATATATATATATATATATATATATATATATATATATATATATATATATATATATATATATATATATATATATATATATATATATGTTCATATAAGTGTCGGCATGAGATATAATGCGTATGAGCTGTAAATGAAGGCTCATGCGATCGCATGAGCATCACACACAAGCCTCATGCGATCGCATGAGGTGCCAGGCCTGAGATTATTCTATAAATACAATCGAAATCGGGTTTTAAACACACACATACATCCATCTTCATCTATCTAGCACTCCGTATATAATAATTATTATTTATATTATTACTATTATTAATATTAATTAATATTATTAACATTAATTCTATTATTATTAGTATTATTAGGTAGCGATATTATTAGTATTATACATAAAATATTACGACGAGGTCATGAGCGAGTTATTTTCAAAACGAGTTTTTTTTAGCGGGACAGAGCTAAGGAAATTATGGGTTATAGCTATGGAGGTTATGGGTAATATTCGTGGGTATTGTTCGTGAGGTCAACCTAATGTCTATCCGTCCCGTTGCGTCTACGTACCTTTCTTACAATATTGAATCACAATATTGATACGTGAGCATTCATATCTTATCTTTTATATATTAATAGTGTATCCATGTCTAGTGCTCGAGTATATATGTTTATACATGCTTGTATGCTAAATTTCGTCGTTAGATAGTTTTATGAAGAATCACGAATTTAATACATATACTACTAATATAAGGTATATGATATGCATGTTATTGGAAAGCTGGCGGAAAATTAATAACTTTTCATTTAGAAATCGCGTGATTTCGATGAACGGATTAAAAGGTATAGTCAACTGAATTATGGTTAACGTTAATTGAAATTGTGTTTGAAACTGTAAATTAATATTTAAACAACTTGTCTATGAGATTGATAAATTGGATTTTTAGATATTACTAATCGAGTAAATGAATTTCTATATAAGGCACGTTTTGTCTTGTTGAACAATTGTCAAAGTTGATTGTCTTATCATGTTTTAAAGCTTTATAAACACTATAATCTGATTTTTAAAGTATTGGAAAACTATGTGAAATAATAAAATATTTTCGATTGCCATGATAATTTAAATATAATATAGCTCCTGAAATAAATAATATTTTGAGTTTGATAAACTATAAATTCGTTCAATTATCAAGACTTATATACTATGATAATAAACATGTATAGACTTAAAGATCATATTGGGTCAGGTTGACTTTTGAGATGACTTTTGTTAACTTTTGCATGTCGGTCTCGAGCATTAGGATTGTGATACACTATGACCCGACCTAGCTTGTTAGACATGTATTGACCAACATATGTTCTCTAGGTTGAGATCTACGGTTATTTTGCATTCCGAGTTTCGGTCACATTTCGGTGAATGACCTTATGTGCTGCTAAGGTGAGTTTATAGATCCCTTTTTAATTGCTTTTGCAATCTATATTTTTGGGCTGAGAATACATGCACTTTATTTTAAACGCAATGGATACAAGTACATACTAAATTCTACACTGAGTTTGAACCGAAAATCCCTTAGCTTTGGTAACTAATAACTGCCAGTTATAAGAACTGGTGGGCGCGAGCACTGGCGGATCTAATGTGTTAAGAGGGGGGGGCGCCCGCCCCCGGTGGATTTCGAAATTTTAGTGCAAATTTTTTCGATTTTTCGATGTTGCTCCCGGTGGAATTTTTTTTTTGCCCCAAACCCTTCGTATTTTGCCCCAAAACCTTCGTATTTTGCCCAAAAACCTTCAAATTTTGCTCAAAAACTATATATTTTGCCCCAAAACCTATATATTTTGCCCCAAAATCTATATATTTTGCACAAAAAAAATTCCCTACGTTTTAAAAAAAAATTCGCCCTCGGTGAAAAAATTTCCTGGATCCGCCACTGGGCGCGAGTAGTTGTATATGGATCCATAGGGCTTGACATCCCTGTCTATTCCAGGTATAGAAATCCTAGCCTGAACTATAAAACAGACTTATGCTATTCGAGGTTAATACACGTTGGACTGCGTGTATTGTACATGTTGGTTGCATGTATGTTAAAACATGGGTACTTATTATATAGACGTTAAAGTTTAGTTACCAGGGTGCTCAATCTTGTAGAATATTTTGATAAACGTTTCTGGATGAAACAACTGAAATCTTGTGATCCACCTTTATATACAGATTATTCGCAACATTAAAACTATGAACTCACCAACCTTTGTGTTGACACTTTTAAGCATGTTTATTCTCAGGTTCCTAGAAGTCTTCCGTTGTTTGCTTATATGTAATACAAGCTATGTGCATGAAGTCATACATGCTTTATTCGAGAAAACTTTGCATTCACAAAATCACCATGTATCTTATTTTGACTGCATTGACAACAGATGTATTATGGTAAACTATTATTTACGGTGATTGTCTATATGTAGAAATCATCAGATATCGAAAACCTTGGAAATTGATATTCATTTATGGTGTGCCTTTTCAAAAGAATGCAATGTTTACAAAACGTATCATGTAGAGGTCAGTACCACACTATGAAATCGATGAATGATGTATTCGTCCAAATGAATTTGGACGGGTCATCACACATGTCTTCTTGACCAACAAGCCATGAATCTCTAACCTAATTTTTGAACAGTATCAAAACCTTGATACTACTATTATTGAAAGCTGATACCCAACTCCCCAAAATTGTGCTTCTAAGCAGCGTTAATCTAAAAACTCATGTGAAAAATTTTGTAAAACCAAATACGTTTATAACAGATTTGAAATAAAAACAGAAAAAAATATGCATAAATAGCTACAAAAAAATCACATTTTCACAGCAGACATTTTAGAGTCTGAACCATTTATTCAACATCAAGAAGACTTTAGAATGAACATAGATATTATACAATATAAGCCTACCACCTTCATATGTATTGTAATAGGCTACCTAACGATTAACACCTTTCACACACACGTCATTGCACCATCACCACTTCACCATGCGAACCTGCAAAACAGTTGAAATATCGGGTCAGATATAATGTTGTGCAAGTCCAGACCAATTTGAAAAAGGATGTGAAATGTTACATCTCTCATATATCTCTTCGACTAGATGTAGGAAAGCTTCAGCCTCTTCAGCCATTCTTGAGACCCTTTCGGCTTCTTTCACAGCTTCTGCTGCAACAAACAACTTATTTTCTGCTTCTGCAACTTTATATGCAGCAGCAACTGCAGCTTCTTCTAATGTTTCACCAAGATGACTGTTTATTGGATATATCCTGGGCTGTATCTCTTTGGGTTTCTGGACCGGGCCCTTGGTTCCATTATGCACCTCCTTTCGAAGTCGATAGCAGTTTTGAACCTAATCATCCAGAGACTTTGCTCACTGTCAAATGCAGAATCATAATAAACAATGTTTCCAGGTCTAAAGACTAGAAAACATCGGATTTATAAGAGGTGGCAAAATGAGTGCATGGGACAGTGGGCTGATATGGGTTGGGTTAGCCAACACACTTTCTGTCCACAACTTTTAGCCTTTTTAACAATTAACAAAAAAAGATCAATTATGATTACCACCAATAGTATCTCAGCTAAGATTGTAGCTACTTTGATACATATAATATAGGATGTTATATGCATTCAAAACAATAACTTTCTACCCATTTGACTCATTTAATAGTTTTGATACATGAAAACATAATACAAAGAGTTCACCTTCTCAAGTTTATCTAGAGCAACAAGCCTTCGTAACCTTGAATTTAATAACCTTCTAAACTTGACGGGCACCTCTTGCCTCTTCTGCATATCACAATTATACAACATTGTCAGTTAGAATCACTGTACACTAGTGGTGGTATCAACATTCAACATTACTTTTGAAAAGTCAATTCTTTTAGACGATCACCGTCTTGGATATAACTTTAGAAAATCATGTGACAAATTGTCAGTGACAATTACCTCAAAGAAACTAACAATTGCACTAGTATCTGATCCATTTGGATTCTTCAATGTTGACAATGCTTCATAAATCATTGCATCATACCTGAACAATAAAACACCAATGTTAACCACCACCCATAAACTTTACGTAATACCAATCTAATACTATCACGTACTTTGATGCGTTAAGTAAGCATTTTGAAGCATCATCCATATGCACATCAGTAGTAGATGATGGATCAACTACAACTGCCGCTAAGGAGCCAGGGGTTTGTGCAATGGGCATACAAGGAGAATTTGTGCTACTTTTTGCTTTCGGTGTTCTTGATTTTTCCCTTGGACCTTGACCATTCACACTTACACTCATATTCCGCCATTTATCCTATTAAAAGGTAAACATTTTCACACGCTTATGACAAGTAACTATATGACATAACAAGAAAATAACATTCTTATCTTAAGTTATGGTAACTTGTATGGATACACACCCACACATACATATATCATAGTTTGTGGAGATAATTTTACTTATTTACCAATGTTATTATCTACTCCATCCGACTAGTTCCGGGTTCAAGTCACGGGCAACCCATTATTCTGTTGAATTCTATCATGTATAGTGTAGAGAAATCTATTTTTCTTTTTGCAAACCGCTAAAGAGCACTTATAAAATAAGAACGGCAAGACACTTAAGTCTCTCTACCTTTGGGAAAGATAAAATTGTCAGCATCCTACATCCCCGACCCCGTCCAGGCAAGATTGTGTATTATTGTAGTTGTGTGGCAAGAAGACTCAAAGTATTATATTATATTAGAATCGTAAAAATAGACAAATTTACAAAGATGGCATTTTAAGATCTAAAATATACACACATACATAGGTGCATATTCATACAAGTCAAGAACTGTCAGATGCACAGAATCAGCTTATAGACACTAAATAAGATGCATAAATCGTAAAATTGTGACTTACTTTGAATTCACGATTCAAAATACTATCGAACACTTCAATCTAGATCAAACAAAGCAATAACTACATAAAATTTACTGACTTATATTGATCCAAATTATTATAAAGAAATGGTGCTATAATCGATTTCAATATAGAAGTGTTCTTTTTTTTTTTTTTTTTTTTTTTTTTTTTTTTTTAATATCTTCCATGGTATATATACGAACAACAGCCAGAAGTCATTTATCAATTACTGAATCCAAAACACATTAAATGACATTAAAAAAAAAACACAACAACATTAGAATTTCACACACAAATTATGCTTTTCACTACTTATCAATAAGTCTCCAACAAAAATTTTAAAATCGGGATCTTTTATTAGTAGTCATATAAATAAAGAGACAGATAAGTATATATGTGGTGTCAAGAAGAACCTTAAGATCGATATTGGAACGAGAATAGAGTAAGTGGTTAAATTCGGGATCTTTTTGGATGTTTTTCCATTTGCCGGTGCCATGTTTTGCGATGCCGGCGCGTAAGGCTTCTTCTTCCTCCGCCGTCCACTTTTGTTTTGGATTCCCCATCGCTTATTAGCCGTCGCCGACTGTAATTTTAACTGGTATTTTTTTTGGGTGATCTTAAGCCCTAGAAATAATTAGAGGTGATGATAGAGATCAGCCGTGACAATTGACAATCCTAGAGCAGGCTGCTTTTATAAAACTGAATGGTTAAGACAAGTTCATAAAACTGAATGGTTAAGACAAGTTCATAAAAAAAACTAAATAATTAAGAAAGCTTCATAATTAGTTAAATGTCACGAATAAACGCATATAAGTAGAGGCGTATTAGGGCATACGCAACATAAACAACCGACTAAAGCCCAAAAATTAGAAGAGCCCAAATTTTTAATATTTAATTAATAATAAAACAATTGTCGAATAGTTAAGTAAATTAAATAAAATATTGTCGAATAAATATATGATAATAAAAAATTTGTTACGACTGTCTTGAAAACTTTTTTCGTATTGATAAATTTTAGTATAATCCTTTTATATGTATTAAAAAAATTTAACGTGTATAAGGCCACTCTTAACCATGACGGTCCGTCATGGGATCACTGACCGTCAAATCAGCACATATTTCCCATCACTAACCAACCACTAAACTGCCAACATCCATGACGTATCCATCACTTGATCCCACCTCTATTTTTTATATTAAACTTTTATATTATTTACTTATATATAACAATTAAAATTCTAAAAAAAAAATTATTAATAAAAAAAATTACAAATTCCTAAAAAAAAACATTACAATTTCTAAAAAATAAAAATAAAAACATTACAAAGTCATAAAAATAAAAATAAAAACATTACAAAGTTCTAAAATAAAAAAAAAAAACGATTATAAAGTCCTAAAAAATAAAATAAAAAATAATACGACCCGATCGTGTCGTCACTCACGTAACCCTCATTGCTACTGTTGTGCGGGTAGTGAGGATGAGGTCGGGTGTTGAATTGTCGGGTCCAAATACCAATACAATACAACTAGATTCGGTTGCATTTGAGTAAGGCTCTCCCGACAATTTCATGTCATTCTTTTTCGATCGTGATAAACTTAAACTTATAGGTTTCTGGATCTCACCAAGCAAAATCCGAGGCCTCGAAGTCAACATGTTCGCGTATGTAGTCGAACAGACGACCCATGTCCCAGTAGGTGATATCGAGTGACTCAAACGACTTGCACTGCCCGTCCAGATACATCTTTCAATCTTCGCTTTGTTGTCCCCCGTACCATACATCCATCGAACAAGTTAAACGCGCCATCGTTTGTTTATGTTTGACTGTGTGTTTATGTTTGACTGTGCGTGTTTATGTTTGTAAAATGAGATTGCAGATCAGTGTGTTTGTGTTTGTGTTTGAATGCAGATGTTTCAATTCTATATGCATGTATATACACACACTCCAAACGTTCAAATTTATAACCGTTGGTATAATTCATTTGTAACGTTCAAATTTACCCCGTGATAAATGTCTTGCAATGATAAAATGGTTCACGGTCTACCAAGGACGGCCCAAATATTCATTGCTAGTATCGGCGCCTTTGTCTGGCGGGAGCAAGGGCGGTAACGAAGAGCGGACCAATACGACCACTCTAAGGTCCCATTTTTATTTTCGCCTAGGGCCTCTAAATTGTTGAGACGATCCTGCACATAAGACTACCGTTGATGGCAAATATGATAGTTATCAAAAGAAATACGCTTGATTTTTTTTTTGTTTATCCTTATATAAGAGTTTTACATTTATTATTTGTTATTGTTATTATTATTATATTATTATATTTATTATTTATATTTATATGTATTAAGTTGGTTGTTATTGTTAGTATTAGTTTATAAATTAAAAGGCGATTTCAAGTGAGAAAAATATCAACGTTATTAATCGGATCAAATATTAATTTTGCTAGAAAAAGAAAGATTAGGAGTAGATAAGAGTACTATTAGAGTCGGTGAAGAAGTTAAAATGTTGACTAATAATCGTCAATGTCTTATAATAGTGATAACGAGATTCGGATCAGCCCGCACGTTGCGACGAGGCCTTTCGGGTTGCGTACTCATAGTTAACGTAACGTTATGTATTTACGGAAGCAAAGATGTGTCATGCCCCGATTTATAGGTAGACGTGTTTAGCGTTTTCTAAAAGGTGTCCGTTTCGAGCGCACCTAGTTACATTTTGTTCATAAAATTATTTCGAGTTTAATGGTGATAACTGGGGAAAAGAACCGGCGAGTATAAAGATAGGACCCGTTTGTAGCGACCCCGACAAATCGTCAAGTGACGGCGTCGGCTACGTGGGTCCCATTACCTGATTATAAGTCTTTAAGATAACGTTTGACCGAAAATATGTCGCATACAATTCATAAAGGATGTTCCAATGTTTACAAAAGTAATTCCCAAGACAAGTACATAACAAAAGTTATTATTCATATGAAACACGCGCGACATAGTTTAAAATAGCCAAAAAGACGCTCCACGTATGCAAGTATACTCGACATCCAATGCAAGTATCAAAAAGTATGTGCGGAAGCATGTATCACTTAAGTTCAAGGACCTGAGAAAAACATAGAGAATCTGTCAACGAAAACGTTGGTGAAATCATAGGTTTAAATAAGTAAATGAGTAATAGTAAGTTGAACCACAAGATTTGCAACATCGATAAAGCCATAGTACATTCTAAAAGTTAATATTCACGAGCACCCAATTATCAAAGCTTAACGTTCCGTCCGTTGAATACCCCATCAATTAGTGCTAGAACAACACTGTTCCCGAAAATATATTTCATTCGTAAACGGTAGCGAACCGTTTGAATGAGGGTTTGTCAAACCCATATGGCCATATAACATAAGTTCTCGCTTACACCATCTGATGTAACTAATGATAATCGGATTGAGGATTTTCGTTCTAACTCGTATGTAGAATGTTTGTTTTCCCGTTCATGTGTCCACTTAGTTCAAAAGTATCGTTTATGTTTTCTCATCCCAAAAGTAAGTTTAAAAGAGTAAAGGTGGGACTATGATCTCACCTTTGATTGCAAGAGTGTAAAAGTACTTCAACAAGTAAACGTGCAAAGAACAATGCTAGTCTCGACCTAAACAAATAGGTTGTATCAATAACGATAGTCACGAAGGGTCAAAGTTGTTCAATTAGTCCTATGGCTCAATACGACTCGATTAATATAGCATGTGAAGCAATTTGTCAAGTTTCATGCAAGATACAAGTATAAAGGCATGTTAGGAAGATTGCATAATCAATTGGTTAAGTTTGACAAAAAGTCAAACTTGGTCGGGTCAAAGTCAACGAAAAAGTCAACGCGTTCGGGTCGGGTCTCGGACAAATTTTCTGAAGTTTTTAATCATATACAAGCATGTTTAAACAAGTTACACGTAAATTGGAGGTCTAGAACGTCCTAAACATTTTATGTCAAAAGGCCTCGCAAACAGCCCACTTTAGTGTAATGGGACGGCGTCCCAATTAGGCTAGACGGCGTCCCATTTTAAAGAGCAAGACGGCGTCTTGGTAGCCTAGACGGCGTCTAGGTTTTAAGGGCAGGACGGCGTCCTGATTCCTGGGACGGCGTCTAGGCATGATTTCAGGCCCTGCTTGCTGAACTCCTAAGTACACGAATCAAAACTCAAACCCACACAATTTACAAACCGCAAACATTCAAGGCATGTATTTTATATCACCGGAAAGGTATTTTGACAAGGAACATAACTATGCACTTATTATCAATTAAACTTTCACATACAACAACCAAAAACCGCATTTAGTGACCCTCATTCAATACACACAAGTCATAAATGCCATTTAATGATTCGGCAACCAAATTACATGAACAATATGCCGTTTCGAAGGTAATTAAGCATACAACACAACCTAACACTTACCATTAACATTTCATGTCATTTAATGCATCAAAAATTCATTCTTAGTTCATGAAACCCTAACCAAAAATCACCAAATTTCATAATCAAGTTTAAGGGGTTTCTTTGATCAATCTTTACATCCAAATGAAGCTAGTAACACTAGGAACAAGATTAAAACATGAACTCATAACATCAAACAACATGTAAACACTTAAAACTCAAGATTAAACATGTTAACTTTCCATATGAATTAGTTACTTCAAAATATCAAAACGAGCATACAAAACACATAAACAAACTAGACTTGAGCCATAGACACTAATTAACAAACTTATAACTTTAAAAATCTCAAGAACACAAAGATTAGTGATTTTAGAAAGTTACCCAAAATTGATGAAATCGGTATGGAAACGAAGAGGAGATCACGAGGAGTTCAAATATGCAATTTGTTTTGATCGAATCCTTCTTGAACGAATTTAGATGATGATTGAAGGTTTGAGGGTTTGAGAGGAAAAGGTGAAGTATTATTTTGGGGAGGTGATAGAATGAATGGAGAGGAAAGAGTTGACTAGTTGACCTAGTTATCTCTTTCTCCATTTGGCAACTTTAGTCCCTCAACTTAGGAAACGGGTACGGGAATTACCTAAACGAGATAATTCAAACGCGTATTAACGAGATGTGTTATAAACATATAACGGAACTTAAATAGTTAAACGGAAAAGTAAATGGAAAAAGGCGGGATGTTACATTACCTACACCTTAAAAGAAATTTCGTCCCGAAATTTAAGTAGGCGTAGTAGTCGTTGTTTCTTCCTCGAGATCTTGCGTTTCCGAATTCACGAATAGATGAGGATACTTCCTTTGCATTTGATCTTGTCTTTCTCAAGTAAACTCGGGTCCCCTTTTGGCGTTCCAACGGACTTTAATAATCGGGATTCGGCTTTGTTTCAATGTCTTGACGGAGGTGTCCACAATTTCAACCGGTTCCTCCACGAAATGAAGTTTGTCATCAATGGTGAGCTCCTCGAGAGGAATGACGATATCGGGTTCGGCAAGACACTTTTTCAAGTTGGATACATGGAAAGTAGGATGAACGGAGCTCAATTGAGGCGGAAGATCTAAACGATAAGCAACGGTTCCAATACGCTCCAAGATTTCGAAAGGACCAATATACCGCGGATTTAGCTTCCCGCGTTTCCCAAAACGGATTACACCCTTCCAAGGTGCGACTTTTAACATTACTCGGTCACCGACTTGAAATTCAAGATCGTTGCGTCGTTTGTCGGTATAGTTCTTTTGACGACTTCGGGCCGTCCTAAGCCTATCTCGGATTTGAACGATTTTCTCGGTGGTTTCGTGAATGAGTTCGGGTCCGGTGATTTGCACGTCGCCTACCTCGGCCCAACAAAGAGGTGAACGACATTTGCGGCCATATAGCGCTTCAAAAGGTGCGGCTTTAATACTCGCGTGATAACTATTGTTGTAAGAGAACTCGGCGAGAGGTAAGTGCTTGTCCCAAGATTTTCCGAAATCGACCACGCAAGCTCGTAACATGTCCTCTAAGGTTTGAATTGTACGTTCGCTTTGTCCATCGGTTTGAGGATGATATGCGGTGCTCATGTCTAAACGCGTTCCCAACGCTTCTTGCAATGTACGCCAAAATCTAGAAACGAAACGGCCATCTCGGTCGGAGATAATCGATAAAGGTACACCGTGTCGGGCTACGATCTCCTTAATGTAAAGTTGTGCAAGTTTCTCCATTTTGTCCGTTTCTTTCATGGCAAGGAAGTGTGCGGATTTGGTGAGACGGTCAACAATAACCCAAATGGTATCATAACCGCCCGTCGTTTTTGGTAGCTTGGTGATAAAATCCATTGTTATCCTTTCCCACTTCCATTGCGGGATCTCGGGTTGTTGGAGTAATCCGGACGGTCTTTGGTGTTCGGCTTTAACTTTGGAACATGTCAAGCACTTGGAAACATAAGTAGCTACGTCCCTTTTGATGTTCGGCCACCAATATAGTTGTTTAAGGTCGTGGTACATCTTATTGGCACCGGGGTGAATCGAGTATCGTGACTTATGGGCTTCATCTAAAATAAGGCTTCGTAGATCCCCATAACTAGGCACCCAAATTCTTCCGGCGAAATATCGGAGTCCGGTTTCTTTAACTTCGAATCGAGAGGTGAGGACGTTCAAGTGTTCGAGAGAGATGTTTTCATCCTTGAGAGCCTCATCTTGGGCTACCCGAATTTGGCTATTAAGGTTGTTGTGAATGGTGATGTTTAAAGCTCGGACACGGAGAGGCACCGCTCTTTCTTTTCGACTTAAGGCATCTGCTACTACATTTGCCTTCCCGGGATGGTAACGAAGCTCGCAATCGTAATCGTTTAAGGTTTCAATCCACCTTCGTTGTCTCATGTTTAGTTGTTTTTGATCGAAAATGTGTTGGAGGCTTTTGTGATCGGTAAAGATAGTACTCTTGGTTCCATAAAGATAGTGTCTCCACATTTTAAGTGCAAAGACAACGGCTCCGAGTTCGAGATCATGTGTCGTATAGTTTCGTTCATGAATTTTGAGTTGTCGAGAAGCATAAGCAATGACTTTCGTTCGTTGCATCAATACACACCCAAAACCATGTTTTGAGGCATCGCAATATACAACAAAGTCATCATTGCCTTCGGGAAGTGACAAGATAGGAGCGGTGGTTAGCTTCGTTTTCAAGATTTGGAATGCGGATTCATGTTCGGTCGCCCAAATGAATTTCTTTCCTTTGTGAGTCAATGCGGTTAGAGGACGTGCAACCAAAGAGAAATTTTCGATGAATCTACGATAGTACCCGGCGAGACCCAAAAATTGACGAATGTGGGTAGGGGTAGTAGGAGTCTCCCATTTGCTAATGGCTTCGATTTTCGTTGGATCGACTTTAATACCTTGGTCACTTACAACATGACCAAGAAATTGAACTTCCTTTAACCAAAATTCACACTTGGAGAATTTGGCATAGAGATGTTCTTGTCTTAAAAGTTCAAGCACCAGTCGGAGGTGTTCCTCGTGTTCTTCTTCGCTTTTTGAATAGACTAAAATATCATCGATGAACACGATAACGAATTTGTCAAGATACGGTTTGCACACGCGGTTCATAAGATCCATGAACACCGCCGGTGCGTTAGTGAGACCAAATGGCATGACAAGGAATTCATAACTACCGTAACGAGTTCGGAAAGCGGTTTTGGAGACATCTTCCCCCTTAACCCTCAATTGATGGTAACCCGAGCGGAGATCGATTTTCGAATATACACAAGACCCTTGTAGTTGATCAAAGAGGTCATCGATACGAGGAAGAGGATATCGGTTCTTAACCGTCAATTTATTTAGTTCACGATAATCAATGCACATTCGTAGGGATCCGTCTTTCTTTTTAACAAACAAAATCGGAGCGCCCCAAGGTGAATGGCTAGGTTGGATAAAACCACGATCAAGTAGTTCTTGGATTTGACTTTGCAATTCTTGCATTTCGGATGGGGCGAGTCTATATGGTGCACGTGCTACGGGTGCGGCTCCCGGAATAAGATCGATTTGGAATTCAACCGGTCGATGAGGCGGAAGACCCGGCAATTCGTCGGGAAATACATCGGAATAGTCACTAACAATTGGCACATCATCGATGTGCTTCTCATCGGACTCGACTTTCTTAACGTGAGCAAGGATCGCAAAACAACCCTTACGGAGCAGTTTTCTAACTTTAAGGCACGAAACGAGGTTGAGTCTGGTGCAACTCTTATCGCCATAGACAATCAATGGTTCACCATTCTCGATAGGAATTCGGATTGCGTGAAGATCGCAAAGAATGTGAGATTTATTTTTGGCCATCCAATTCATACCGATTATTACATCAAAACTCCCTAATTCTATGGGTATCAAGTCAATTTCAAATTCCTTACCCAAAATGTTCAAAGTACACCCCCGGTAATATGTGTCGGCACTTAAGAGTTTTCCGTCGGCCACTTCGATGGAATAAGTAGTATCTAAAGGGTGTGGTGGAGTGCAAAGGGTAGGAGCCAAAGTCTTAGACACAAAACATTTATCGGCACCCGAATCGAATAAGCAGGTAACATAAGAGTTGTTGAGAAGAAACGTACCCGTGACTAGTTCATTGTCATCTCGGGCTTCCTCGGTATTGATGTTAAAGGCTCGACCTCGGTTGTTGGGGTTGGCTTTCTTTTTCGGGCATTCGTTCTTATAATGGCCCGTTTGGCCACATTCGTAACAAGTGACCGTTTTTGGAGGATTGGGCCCCTTTCGAGCAACGGGGGCGACGCTTGTGCAATTGTTGGCCCTATGACCAACACCTTGGCAACGGTGACAAACTAGCTTGTTACATTCACCGTGATGATGCTTGTGGCATTTGTTGCAAAAAGGTAAGTTTCCGACATAACCCTTCTTGCCGTCGTTGTTGAAAGGCTTTTTGGTGAAGGTGTTGTTGTTGTAGTTGGTTGATGGAGTGGCTTCCCATTTCCTTTTGTTGCCACCCGACTTGTCCTCGGCCTTAGGAGCCGGTACTACGATTTCGTCAACCGTTTCAATTAGTTGGCGAGCCATGTTCATAGCGGCTTGATGAGTAGTGGGTTTGGATGACATCACCCCTTGTTTGATGCTTTTTGGAAGACCGAGCATGTAGAGCTCAATCCTTTGAGATTCGGGGTTAACAAGATTAGGACACATCAAGGATAGTTCGGCGAAGCGTTGATTATAAGCTTTAAGATCGTTTCCGACCGCTTTCAAAGCTCTTAGTTCTTCCTCAAGCTTTCGGGTTTCTTCGCGCGGAAAATATTCAACAATCATCTTTTCCTTTAGATCGGCCCAAGAGAGGGCATGAGCTTCATCGGTACCCACCGATTGAACATAGGTGTTCCACCAAGTGAGAGCAACACCGGAGAACGTGTGGGTGGAGTATTTGACTTTGTCTTGATCCCGACAACCGCTTATGCTAAAGACGGCCTCGGTTTGTTCAAACCAACGAGTAAGCACAACCGGTCCACCGGTTCCATCATAAGTGTGAGGTTTGCACCCCATGAAAGCTTTGTAGGAGCATCCCTCGTTTGAGTTACCGGCCCCATTGTTGTTGTTGTTGTGGTTGTGGTTGTTGTTATTGTTGTTGGAAGAGTGACCGGCCATGACCGCATCTACGGCGGTAGCTATCATCCGTTCGAGAGCTTGTTCGGGAGTTTCATTGCGGCGTACACGACGAGGAGCCATTGTTCCTTCAAAACAAAAGAATACCGTTGGTTAGTATTCTAAATAATACTAACCGTGATATGGGATAAAGATAAAGAGAAAATTATCCTTGACCCGCCTTAAATTCTTTATGTCATAATGTCGGTATGTTCATATGAGTCACCGTAATATAATTTCCGGGAATTATATTACCCTAATTCATATGTGCATTCGACATTACATCATATAGTCAAGGTGGCGTGTCAATTAAATTATACAACGCAAGATTTAGATAGGATAAGAGTAGATATGAGTAAGAGAGTTCGAGTATAAATGCACAATTTGTCAAATAATTCCTACTTCAGTCTATATGCCGGTTGTAGTCTAGATTCACCTATGTACCCTATGACTCGGGGTGGACACAAATGAACTCTAAATCCCTACAACCAAGGCTCTGATACCAACTGTAGCGACCCCGACAAATCGTCAAGTGACGGCGTCGGCTACGTGGGTCCCATTACCTGATTATAAGTCTTTAAGATAACGTTTGACCGAAAATATGTCGCATACAATTCATAAAGGATGTTCCAATGTTTACAAAAGTAATTCCCAAGACAAGTACATAACAAAAGTTATTATTCATATGAAACACGCGCGACATAGTTTAAAATAGCCAAAAAGACGCTCCACGTATGCAAGTATACTCGACATCCAATGCAAGTATCAAAAAGTATGTGCGGAAGCATGTATCACTTAAGTTCAAGGACCTGAGAAAAACATAGAGAATCTGTCAACGAAAACGTTGGTGAAATCATAGGTTTAAATAAGTAAATGAGTAATAGTAAGTTGAACCACAAGATTTGCAACATCGATAAAGCCATAGTACATTCTAAAAGTTAATATTCACGAGCACCCAATTATCAAAGCTTAACGTTCCGTCCGTTGAATACCCCATCAATTAGTGCTAGAACAACACTGTTCCCGAAAATATATTTCATTCGTAAACGGTAGCGAACCGTTTGAATGAGGGTTTGTCAAACCCATATGGCCATATAACATAAGTTCTCGCTTACACCATCTGATGTAACTAATGATAATCGGATTGAGGATTTTCGTTCTAACTCGTATGTAGAATGTTTGTTTTCCCGTTCATGTGTCCACTTAGTTCAAAAGTATCGTTTATGTTTTCTCATCCCAAAAGTAAGTTTAAAAGAGTAAAGGTGGGACTATGATCTCACCTTTGATTGCAAGAGTGTAAAAGTACTTCAACAAGTAAACGTGCAAAGAACAATGCTAGTCTCGACCTAAACAAATAGGTTGTATCAATAACGATAGTCACGAAGGGTCAAAGTTGTTCAATTAGTCCTATGGCTCAATACGACTCGATTAATATAGCATGTGAAGCAATTTGTCAAGTTTCATGCAAGATACAAGTATAAAGGCATGTTAGGAAGATTGCATAATCAATTGGTTAAGTTTGACAAAAAGTCAAACTTGGTCGGGTCAAAGTCAACGAAAAAGTCAACGCGTTCGGGTCGGGTCTCGGACAAATTTTCTGAAGTTTTTAATCATATACAAGCATGTTTAAACAAGTTACACGTAAATTGGAGGTCTAGAACGTCCTAAACATTTTATGTCAAAAGGCCTCGCAAACAGCCCACTTTAGTGTAATGGGACGGCGTCCCAATTAGGCTAGACGGCGTCCCATTTTAAAGAGCAAGACGGCGTCTTGGTAGCCTAGACGACGTCTAGGTTTTAAGGGCAGGACGGCGTCCTGATTCCTGGGACGGCGTCTAGGCATGATTTCAGGCCCTGCTTGCTGAACTCCTAAGTACACGAATCAAAACTCAAACCCACACAATTTACAAACCGCAAACATTCAAGGCATGTATTTTATATCACCGGAAAGGTATTTTGACAAGGAACATAACTATGCACTTATTATCAATTAAACTTTCACATACAACAACCAAAAACCGCATTTAGTGACCCTCATTCAATACACACAAGTCATAAATGCCATTTAATGATTCGGCAACCAAATTACATGAACAATATACCGTTTCGAAGGTAATTAAGCATACAACACAACCTAACACTTACCATTAACATTTCATGTCATTTAATGCATCAAAAATTCATTCTTAGTTCATGAAACCCTAACCAAAAATCACCAAATTTCATAATCAAGTTTAAGGGGTTTCTTTGATCAATCTTTACATCCAAATGAAGCTAGTAACACTAGGAACAAGATTAAAACATGAACTCATAACATCAAACAACATGTAAACACTTAAAACTCAAGATTAAACATGTTAACTTTCCATATGAATTAGTTACTTCAAAATATCAAAACGAGCATACAAAACACATAAACAAACTAGACTTGAGCCATAGACACTAATTAACAAACTTATAACTTTAAAAATCTCAAGAACACAAAGATTAGTGATTTTAGAAAGTTACCCAAAATTGATGAAATCGGTATGGAAACGAAGAGGAGATCACGAGGAGTTCAAATATGCAATTTGTTTTGATCGAATCCTTCTTGAACGAATTTAGATGATGATTGAAGGTTTGAGGGTTTGAGAGGAAAAGGTGAAGTATTATTTTGGGGAGGTGATAGAATGAATGGAGAGGAAAGAGTTGACTAGTTGACCTAGTTATCTCTTTCTCCATTTGGCAACTTTAGTCCCTCAACTTAGGAAACGGGTACGGGAATTACCTAAACGAGATAATTCAAACGCGTATTAACGAGATGTGTTATAAACATATAACGGAACTTAAATAGTTAAACGGAAAAGTAAATGGAAAAAGGCGGGATGTTACACCGTTGAAGGTTTTGGTGGGCTTTTTTTTTATTTTTAATAAAAAAATGAATTTACTCTTTATACCCTGAAAAAGTTACAAATTTACAAACTAGGCCATGAAAGAGCGGTGGAAGTGAAAATTGGGTGGGGGGGGGGGGGGGTTGGTGGGTCTGTCGTTTGGAATGAGCAAAGGGGCAAACAACACCAATTTACTCCTCCTTAGTATATACTCCTTTCATAATAATTGTCTCATTTAACATTTTTGAATCTTTTATCTCAAATTATAAACAAAAGATAAAAAAAAAAAAAAAAAATCAAATGAGACAATTATTGTAGGATAGATGGAGCATATAATAATTGTAATGTTTGAAATTTTACCGTGAAGAAGTCGAACTATTTTTTCCCTATCTCCTACAACCAAAGGTAATAGTATACTGGTATTAGTATTGTAATAGTTAATTGTTTATAAAATAACAATGATATTACTAAAATACTAAAAATGTATTCGCATAGGTATTTACACCCGTGTAATACATGAGTCTTAAAGTATGTTTATTTACCTCTTTATGCTGAACCATGCACCGGTGTATTATGTACCATGCACCCCTAGTAAACTGAAATTTTGATAAATGTAATTTTACTTACCATATTTTAAATTGCCTTCGGTTTAAATTATTTATTATTATTACTTGATAATGCTAAAAACGAACATATATTTCATAGCATTATCCCTCAAGAAAGATAAGCTTTTAGTTGCAATTGTTCTATTTACAAGTGATATTCGTTTAAATAATAAAAGGTGAAGACAAAAGACAGATTCGACGAATTGAAGACGCAAACGATCAAAAAGCTCAAAAGTACAAAGTACAATCCAAGAGGTTCAAATTATTGATAAAGAAACGTCTAAAAGTTACAAGAGTACAAGCCGCAAAACGCAAAATACAAGATATTAAATTGTACGAAAGGACGTTTGAAAATCCGGAACCGGAACCAGAGTCAACTCTCAATGCTCGAAGCAACGGACTAAAAATTACAAGTCAACTATGCACATGAATATAATATAATATATAATTAATTCTTAAAATTATATATATGTATATATTATATTATATATTAAAAACGTCGGCAAACTAGAAAACAAGAACATGTGAGCTGATCCAGCTGGCCATGCGATCGCATGGCCAGGATGCCCATATTTCATACGATCGCATGAGCTTAAAAGGCTGACCACATCTATAAATTTCGCTGTTTTTGATCGAATGTTACACACCTTTTTCTCTCTATCTCTCACGTAATATATATATATATATATATATATATATATATATATATATATATTATTTTAATTTTAATTTTAATTTAATAATAATAAGGGTATGTTAGCGAATGTTAGCGAATGTTGTAAGTGTTTAAGTCGAAATTCTGTCTGTGTAACGCTACGCTATTATTAATCATTGTAAGTTATGTTCAACCTTTTTAAATTAATGTCTCGTAGCTAAGTTATTATTATGCTTATTTAAGCCGAAGTAATCGTGATGTTGGGCTAAAATATTAAAGACGGGGTAATTGGGCTTTGTACCATAATTGGGGTTTGGACAAAAGAACGACACTTGTGGAAATTAGACTATGAGCTATTAATGGGCTTTATATTTGTTTAATTGAATGATAGTTCGTTAATTTAATATAAAGATTTACAATTGGACATACCTATAAATAACCATATACACTCGATCGGACACGATGGGCGGGATATTTATAAGTACTAATAATCGTTCATTTAACCGGACACGGGAATGGATTAATAGTCAGTGGACTTATTAAAACATGGGTGAATTATATACAAGGAAAATTGGTGTAATTATAGTTTAAGTCCCCAATTAGTTGGAATATTTGACTTCGGATATAAGGATAATTTGACGAGGACACTCGCACTTTATATTTATGACTGATGGACTGTTATGGACAAAAACCAGATGGACATATTGAATAATCCAGGACAAAGGACAATTAACCCATGGTAATAAACTAAAATCAATACGTCGAACATCATGATTACGGAAGTTTAAATAAGCATAATTCCTTTATTTCATATTTCATCGCACTTTTATTTACTGTCATTTTATTTAATTGCACTTTTAATTATCGTACTTTATCGCAATTTTATTTATTGTCATTTTATTTATCGCATTTTAATTTATCGCACTTTAATTATTGTCATTTACTTTACGCTTTAAATTAAGTTATATTTATTTTTAATATTTTACATTCGGTTTTAACTGCGACTTAAGTTTTAAAATCGACAAACCGGTCATTAAACGGTAAAAACCCCCTTTTATAATAATAATACTACTTATATATATTTATATATTTACAAATATAGTTTTAAAAATATAGCTTTAAACTTGGCTAGATCCCTGTGGAACGAACCGAACTTACTAAAAACTACAATACTGTACGATTAGGTACACTGCCTATAAGTGTTGTAGCAAGGTTTAGGTATATCCACTCTATAAATAAATAAATAACTTGTGTAAAATTGTATCGTATTTAATAGTATTTCCTAGTAAAAATTAATAGTATTTTGTACCCCTTCGCTTTAACATCAAGTATTTTTGGCGCCACTGCTGGGGAATCTCTTAAACACCGAAGCAAAACGCTATATAAAATATATATATATATATATATATATATATATATATATATATATATATATATATATATATTTAGTTTTTAATCTATTTTTGTAAAAATATAAAAAATTTTAAATATAAAAATTTAAAAACATAAAAAGAAAAATATATTTCTATATTTTTAAGTGTTTAAATTAAAAAGTTTATATTTTTATTATTAAAAGTATAAAAACTAATAAGTAAATTATTTTTTTTAAATTTTATTTAAGTTATTTTATTTTTATTTTATTAAAAACAGAAAAAGAAAAAAAAAGTAAAAAAATATACGGGCCTGACACTGTTGCAGCCCAGACTTCTGGCCCGAATCCAAGAACCATGCGATCGCATGGCCCAGAGATGTAAACCTCATGCGATCGCATGAGAGGTTCTGACACGCCCAACTGAACCTGGTACTGCATTAATTACGGATTATTATTAATTATTATTAATATTAAACCCTAATTAGGGTTAGTTATTATATTAATTAATTTTAGTTTTAATTAATTTGTAATATTTAGTTTATTATAGTTTTAATTAGTTATAAACTAATACTTTTATAAAATAAATAATATAAAAATAATATTTTTATAAAAATTGTATTTTTATAACTTTAGTTTTATTTTATAACTTCGTATCTTTTTAATAGTTTAATCGTAATATTTGTATTTTTCGCTCGTAATTAGTTTTTAATCTAGTATTTTGCCGTAGTTATTTTTATTTCTAGATTTTTAGGCTTTGCCGTAAAATCCCTTAAGTGCTTTTTCTTTAGACTAAGATTTAGGTGCTTTAGAATTTTGCGACGCCCTTTTAAGATTTTAGTACTTTTTAAGTTATTTCCATTTTAGATATAGAATTTTCTTTAAGCTTTAATACCTTTAGACGTAAGTTTAAATTTGTAATTTTTAGAATTTTAAGTTTTGATGTTTTTCTTTCTTATTTTTATTTTTCGACCTTTTATTTTTCGACGTTTTTCGACGCAATCTTTTTCTTTCTTATTTCTCGACGCTCTAGTTTTTAGGATATAGATTTTTGTTTCAAAATTTCAAAACGAAAAATTATTTTAAGCAGTTAAATTGATAGACAATCCAAAATTTTCTGGTTCGTAGTAATAGTTGGATTTGTTAGTGGCGAGGTGTGGGCTTCCGATTTAAAGGGTCCTGGCTACCTGCTGCATCTATTGGCTATTCGAAACGTGGGCAAAATCAAAAAAGTCTATTAATTTGATAACTTATATAATTTTTATTTTTATAACTAATAGGATATTCAGTGAATGCATCGAGCAAAACGTTCACCACCTTTTATACGTTCACCACCTGTAACTCGATCAAGACATCTAGCCAATATTGTCGCCGTTGATTTTTCTTTAGAATCGTCATCTAGTCGACCAAGTACTCCAATTCAAATTTCCGATAATCCATTTTTTGAACCCGACCTCACAATTGAGAATCCGGAGGATATTCAGGGACAATTCAGAGATCCTGAACCATTAATCTTTCCTCCGGAACCACCAATCATTCAAACAGAGATTGTCGAGGAACAAACCATTAAATCAGAATCCTCTAGTGATTCAGATTCAACAAATTCAATCATGGAAAATCTGGAACCCCTAAGTATGGAAGACCGAATGAGAGCTAAACGCACTGGCCAAGGTCATGCAATTACTCAACCAGACATTAATGTGCCAGATTATGAAATCAAAGGACAAATCCTACACATGGTAACTAATCAATGCCAATTTAGTGGTGCGCCGAAGGAAGATCCAAACAAACATCTTTGAACCTTTAATAGGATCTGTACTTTATTTAAAATAAGAGAAGTGGATGATGAACAGATATATCTCATGTTATTTCCCTGGACTTTAAAGGGAGAAGCCAAAGATTGGTTAGAATCGTTAACTGAAGGGGCGATTGATACATGGGATGTTTTAGTTGAAAAATTTCTTAAACAATTCTTTCCGGCATCTAAAGCCGTGAGACTTCAAGGAGAAATTGTTACGTTCACACAAAAGCCAAATGAAACTCTATATGAAGCGTGGACAAGATTTGGAAAATTGTTAAGAGGATGTCCGCAACATGGTTTAGACACTTATCAAATAGTACAAATATTCTACCAAGGATGCGACATCACTACACGAAAAGACATAGATATAGCAGCTGGTGGTTCCATTATGAAAAAAACCGCAACTGAAGCTTACAAAATTATTGATAACACTGCTTCCCACTCACATGAGTGGCACCAAGAAAAAGATATCGCTAGATCATCTAAAGCGGCTAGAGCCGATTCTAGCCATGACTTTGATTCCATTTCCGCAAAGATAGATGTTGTCGAGAGACGAATGGAAAAGATGACTAAAGATATTGACTCAATACGAATTAGTTGTGAGCAGTGTGGAGGACCACATTTGACAAAAGATTGTCTCAGTATTGAACAAACAATGGAACAAAGAGAGAATGTTTCATATATAAACCAAAGGCCTGGAAATAATTATCAGAATAATTATCAACCGCCAAGACCAATCTACAATCAAAATCAGAATTATAACCGAAATGTTCCATACAACAACCAACAAGGTCCTAGCAATCAACAAGTATCCAATAATACTTACAATCAGCAAAGACCTATTTTTCAAAACAAACCACCACAAATCGATGATAAAAAGCCAAATTTAGAAGATATGATGTCGAAGCTAGTTGAATCTCAAACTTAATTTTTTACATCTTATAAACAAACCAATGAACAAAATGCTCAAGCATTTAGAAATCAACAAGCTTCTATTCAAAATTTGGAACAAGAAGTAAGCAACCTAGCAAGGTTGATAGGTGAAAGAAAATAGGAAAGTCTACCTAGCGATACAAATACTAACCCCCGGAATGAAACAGCTAAGGCCATTACTACAAGAAGTGGTATTACACTTAAACCACCTGAAATACCTGTAATTTCTGATGATTCTACTCCTACTACACAAGAACCACAACCTGAGCAAGATAAGGAAACAGAACCGGTAGTTGAAAAGGTTAATGAAGATAACACAGTTAAGGCTTAACCTTATGTTAAACCATATCAACCACCACTTCCTTACCCGAGTAAAATGAGAAAAGAAAGACTTGAAGCCGAGTAATCCAAATTCTTGGATATGTTTAAACAAATAAATGTCAACCTTCCTTTCATTGATGTAATTTCAGGAATGCCTAGATATGCTAAATTCTTGAAAGATCTAATCACAAATAGAAAGAAAATGGAAGAACTTTCGGCTGTTACTATGAATGCTAATTGTTCTGCAGTGCTGTTGAATAAGATACCAAAAAAATTATCAGATCCAGGAAGTTTCACAATTCCATGTTTTCTGGGTAGTCTTAGTTCAATAGAAGCATTGGCAGACTTAGGTGCTAGTATAAATTTAATGCCGTATTCACTATACGCTAAACTAGACCTTGGAGAATTGAAACCAACACGAATAAGCATACAACTAGCTGATCGATCAGTAAAATATCTTAGAGGGATAATGGAGAACATGCTAGTTAAAGTTGGTACTTTAGTATTTCCAGTAGATTTTGTTATTCTGGACATGGAAGAAGATTCTCGAGTTCCTCTCATATTAGGAAGACCATTCTTAAACACGACTAAAGCAATAATAGACGTGTTCGGTAAGAAACTGACCCTAAGTATAGAGGACGAGAGTGTTACCTTTTCTGTTGATAGAGCCATGCAACAACCGCAATCTGCAGATGATACATGTTATTATATCCAAACTATAGATTCACATGCAGAATTGTTAGAAGAATTTTCAGAATTATAAGGAACAGGAGAATGTTCTTTAAGAGAAGGAACTGAACCAATTGATGAAGCTGAAATGTTAGCTACACTCATGGCTAATGGATATGAACCAACAATAGAAGAAATTCAAATGCTAAAAGGAGAAGACAGATATCGATACAAATCATCGATAGAAGAACCACCGAAATTAGAGTTAAAGCCACTTCCAAACCATTTGGAATATGCTTATTTACATGGTGAATATGAATTACCTATAATAATATCGTCTTCTCTTACTGAAAATGAAAAATCTCAACTCATTTCTGTGCTAAAAGCTCATAAACCAGCTATTGCATGGAAGAATCATGATATTAAAGGTATAAGTCCTTCGTATTGCACACATAAAATCCTTATAGAAGAAGGTCATAAAACGTATGTGCAACGCCAATGAAGACTAAATCTTAATATGCAAGATGTTGTTAAGAAAGAAATTATTAAACTGCTAGATACAGGATTAATTTATCCAATTTCTGATAGTCCATGGGTAAGCCCAGTTCAATGCGTACCTAAGAAGGGTGGCATGACTGTCATCACAAATGAGAAAAATGAGCTTATTCCTACTAGGACTGTAACAGGATGGCGTGTTTGTATTGATTATAGAAAATTAAATGACGCCACCAGAAAAGATCACTTTTCATTACCTTTCATTGATCAAATGTTAGAAAGATTAGCCGAAAATAGTTACTATTGTTTTCTTGACGATTTTTTCGGATACTTTCAAATTCCAATCGCACCCGAGGACCAAGAGAAAACCACGTTCACGTGCCCTTATGGTACTTTTGCTTACAAACGCATGCCATTTGGACTTTGCAACGCCCCTGCAACCTTTCAAAGGTGCATGATGGCAATTTTTCACGACATGATAGAAGAATGCATGGAAGTATTCATGGATGACTTTTCAGTCTTCGGTGATACTTTTGAAACATGTCTAGTTAATCTTGAACGAATTCAGATGCAAACAATCAAATCTAGTACTTAATTGGGAGAAATGCCATTTCATGGTTAAAGAATGCATCGTTCTTGGTCATAAAATTTCAAAAGAAGGAATTGAAGGGGATAGAGCTAAAGTAGATGTAATTGCTAAACTTCCACATCCCACCAATGTTAGAGGAGTTAGGAGTTTTCTAGGGCATGCCGGTTTTTACCGACGTTTCATAAAAGATTTTTCTAAAATTGTCACTCCTATGAATAAACTCCTTGAAAAGGATGCTCCATTCATCATTTCAGATGAATGTATCAAATATTTTAATATTCTTAAAGAAAAACTCACTAATACGCCGATCATGATAACTCCAAATTGGAATCTACCATTTGAACTCATGTGCGATGCAAGTGATTTTACAATGGGAGCCGTTTTAGGTCAAAGGATTGAAAAATGATTTCAACCTATTTATTACGCTAGTAAGACGTTACAAGGAGCACAAACGAATTACACAACTACTGAAAAAGAACTCCTTGCTATTGTCTTTGCTTTTGACAAATTTCGTTCATATCTAGTTCTAGCTAAAACGGTGGTCTATACCGACCATTCTGCTCTTAGATACCTATTTTCGAAACAAGATGCCAAACCACGATTAATCCGTTGGATCTTCTCTTACAAGAGTTCGATATTGAAATCCGAGATAAAAAGGGAGCAGAAAATCTCGCCGCTGATCATCTTTCTCGTCTTAAAAATCCTGAATTAAAAGTTCTATATGAATCGGCCATACAAGATAACTTTCCTGATGAATATCTTTTGAAGATCGATTATAATGAAATTCCATGGTTTGCAGACTATGCAAACTATTGTGTACGTGGATTCCTTGAAAAAGGGTTGTCGTACCAAAAATGAAAGAAATTCTTTAGTGATATAAAACACTATTTCTGGGAAGATCCACATTTGTTTAAAAGTTGTCCCGATGGAATAATACGCCGATGTGTATTCGGAGATGAAGCTAGTCAAATCTTAAATCATTGTCACACAGGACCAATAGGAGGGCATTATGGGCCTCAACTCACAGTAAGAAAAGTTTACGATGCTGGATTCTATTGGCCTACAATTTTTAAAGACGCACACCTTCTTTGCAAATCCTGTGATGCATGTCAAAGGGCCAGAAAAATAAGTCAACGCGATGAAATGCCACAAAATGTCATTCAAGTATGTGAAGTATTTGACATTTGGGGTATTGACTTTATGGGTCCTTTTCCAAAATCTCATAATAATCTCTACATTCTCGTTGCCATTGATTATGTATCTAAATGGGCGGAAGCACAAGCTCTCACAACTAACGATGCACGAGTTGTAGTCAACTTCTTAAAACGTCTTTTTGCTAGGTTCGGAACACCGAAAGCTTTAATAAGTGATCGGGGTACTCATTTTTGTAATAATCAACTTGAGAAAGTTCTTAAAAGATATGGAGTAACTCATAAAATCTCAACCGCTTATCATCCACAAACAAGTGGACAAGTTGAAAATATCAACCGAGCATTAAAACGTATTCTAGAGAAAACCGTAGAATCAAATCCGAAGGAATGGTCCAATAAATTGGAGGATGCACTCTGGGCTTTTAGAACAGCCTACAAAACTCCAATTGGAACCACACCTTTCAGACTCGTTTACGAAAAAGCATGTCATCTTCCAGTAGAAATTGAACACAAATCATTTTGGGCTTTGAAGACATGTAATCTTGATTTACATGAAGCCAGACGTCTACGGTTAAGTCAACTAAACGAATTAGAAGAATTAAGACATGAAGCATACGAAAATTCGTTAATCTATAAGGAAAGAACGAAGAAATGGCATGATAAAAGAATCAGAAGTTCAAAAGAATTTAAAGAAGGAGACAGAGTTCTTCTTTTCAATTCACGATTCAAGCTATTTCCTGGAAAATTGAAATCAAGATGGTCTAGACCATTCATAGTCAAAAGAGTTTTCCCATATGGAAAAATAGAGTTGATAAATTCAAATGGGATTGAATTTAAGGTTAATGGTCACCGAGTTAAACATTACATAGATAGTCCAATGGAAGTTGAAGATGAAGTTAATCACAATTTCGACATCACAGCTAACTAAGTGTGGGAAGATTCGAATTTTTTAGGGTAATATTTATTTCTGTTAGAGTTAGATATTCTGTTTTCGTGTAGTTCTCGAGAATGGAATCCGAATGGTCTTTCCCTAGCAGACCCTAAAGAACTAGTCTTCTCCCTCCATTCTGAATTTTTATTTTTTTAGGTTTTACGAGATGAAGAACTCCTTTGATCTGAACCATGGTCTACTACTACACGCTATGATTACCAAATGTAATAATGACACACTTCCGAGTGAATTGGTATCATTCATAAGAGGTAAAATGGACGGAGTAAGAAAAGAACTCAGGAAAGATCATCATAAGATATATTTTGGTAAAGGAAAATCAAAATCTGCAACAAAAAGAAGAGCACGACACCTTGAAAGATGTCATAAATGCGGAAAATGGTCACATGAAGGTAAATGTTCGAACAATCAAACATATTCAAATACCGAATTTGTTACTCTATGCAGAGAAGGACCGTTTATATATTTAGAAGAAAAGATATTGAAGAATCGAGGTTACGCTTATGTAGCAATGGAAAACCAAATCACACGACTCTCCTATGAGTCAGCTATAGCAGGTCTCTGAGAATTCTTTCTCATAGGTAAGTATGTAGAGTTTTTATTTTTATTTTTATTGCTTTTAACATTTTGATAATAAACGCTGAATCGTTCGCTATAAAGTATTAAATTGGTATTCAATAAAATTAGGTATGCGTAATCGAAATTATTGATATCATACAAAAATTTATTACATCACTGCGAAATTTACCGTTTATTCTTAAGGTATAAATATCTTTAATCAATCAACCCAAAATATTTCAGAAATTCGTCAGGAGTAAAACTAGGTTATGGAACCGAAATTACTTTACCGAAAAAAGGGGCATATATTTTTTGATAATATTTGATTGATTAAAGTGGAATAAAAAGACCAAAAAGATTTTTAATTTTAATTTTTACCTTGTTTTTAATGTATAAATATTAAATTAATATTGTAAACCTTTTAAAATCAATATATTTAAGTTTGTAAATTAATATTTTTAATATAAGTTTGTATGTATAAAAATATTAATAATATTAATATGAAATTTTATGCATTTTAAATTTAAGTTTGGTGTGAATTTAAAAACAAAAATGTACTTTATTTCATTAAGTTAAAAATTTGATATTTAAAATTCGTCGTGAGTTGAAAACTAGGTCGTTGAACCAAAATTGCTTTACCCAAGGGAGGGACGAGAAATTTTATTATCATTATTTTTAATCTTATTGAATTAAAGTATGCCAAAAACATTAAAAAACCCAAAAATCTTTGCTTTAAAAACAATGCTTTAAAAGTGACAAATTTTAAAATTTTGTCGAGAGACGGACTAGGACAACGATCCGAAACGCCCTCATCCTAAAAAGAAACAAAATTTTTAATTAATTATTTGTTTTAAAAGTATACGGTTTTTTATTTTAAAAAAAAAAACAGACCCCATGCGATCGCATGGGGTTCCTTCACTAAATCCATGCGGTCGCATGGCCAAGAAAAACTGGGCAGGATAAAATTTCCAGCGAGCTCTCTGTCTCATAAACAACAACACACAACACACACATACACGAGCATACTCTCAAAAACACCCCTATAATCATCAATTTTTCATCAAAATCAACCAAATTTCTTGCTATAATCCGCTCTAATCATGAATTTGTTAAGAAGTTTTTTAAGAAAGGTAACAATTACATCCCTACAACTCTTTAAATTTGAATTTTAGTGTTCTGGAGCTAATTATTACCTAATTTAATTTTGTTAATTTCTAGTGTAATTAGAGTTAAATTGTTAGTATATTATGCATGTATAACCTAGATTGATGCTATTTAACATGATTTGAAGCCAAAAACTTCAAAATTTTTAGAAATCTAGGGTTAGTGTTCTTGAGCAATTTGGGACTTTTTGATATAAACAGGTTATGGCCGATTTTTGTCATGAATTATTGCTAAATTGAGTAGTGTAACATGTTTAGGTAGCTAAATGATCCAAACTTGATCCTAAACATGATTTTTGAGAATTAAAGTGGACTTTTAAGTCTAAAATTCACGAACTTGATTAAATTGATGTAAATATCATTTGAAACTTGTTTAATTGCTAGTAATGGTTATTTTAACATGTTATTTGAGTTGAATGCTTATGAACTTTGTAAACATTTTCATTTATGCTTATTTGAAAAAGTGTAGAATTGTTAAAATTGTGAAAATGTGTATAAGTTTAGTTTTGATTAAACATGTTATTGTAATTGTTTCAAGTTGTTATTTTGCTAACACTAATGCATATTTGGATGCACAAATTTTGTGTTTAATGTGTTTTGCAGAGATTTACCGATACTGATGGTGCATCATCATCATCTAGGCAACCTACTCCAGAACCTGAACTAGAAATCCAATATGAACCGGAGCAACAACAGGAACAACAACAACAACAACTTGATCAACACGTACCTTACTATTATCCGCAACAAGAATATGTTAATGCCTACATAATTTTTTCGATTTATCCGATAGTAGAACACCCAACGATTCATGAAGAACAGTTGCATCCTAATTTGAGATTTGATCAAAGCTGGAGAGATTACCCAACGTACCAAAGTAACAAATTTAAACTAGTAACGAAAAATGTAGAAGTGCCGAGGGTAATTGATTAGGAGCCTTTGTAAAGGGTCCAACTAGTTAACTCAGTTAGACAGCATTTGATCCAAAGGTATGGCAGCTCTTCTTTTCCCGATTGGGAACGTTTATTCACCATTCGTAGGCCTGTATATAAAGAGTGGTGCGTTGAGCTTATGAGTACTATATCACTTAATGCGAATGTAGTTAGGTTAGATGATAGAAGTTTTCTTAGATTTTTACTTGGCCGTAGGATGTACAGGATGTCCATGCTGGACATGGCCAGGGCTTTACAGATTTACACTCCTGGTGAATTACGCCTACCTGATTGTACAAATTTGATTTATCATAGGGAGCGGGTAAATACGAATTTTGACGCGGACGCCGTCTGGAGGCGTATGTCAAATTATAATGTTTTTTTCGCTAGGAGGAAGACACTCCTACTTAGATATTAACAAAGCAGAGCTACGTATTATACATAGATTTTTAGCTAATTCGATTACACAAAGAGGTAAAAACAAGGAGAGGATGACCTTACACGACTTATTTTACCTTAAGTGTATTCGAAACACTAGAAGCTTTGTTAATATCCCCTACTGTGTTGGTTTTTATCTGTCCAAAATAGTAGCAGGAATACAGGACGGGGGAATAATAGGAGGAGATATTTTTGTTACTCTCATTGAAGAGTATTTGGGTGTAGATAGGGATCAAGGGGGTCCACTGATGGTGTGTAGGGAACAGGTTGATACTTTAGGATTAAAGGTCTATCAGGGTGCAAAGGTATTAAAGAGCAGACGCAATCAGGCAATACCATATGATGGTCATTGATAATGCTAAAAACGAACATATATTTCATAGCATTATTCCTCAAGAAAGACAAGCTTTTAGTTGCAATTGTTCTATTTACAAGTGATATTCGTTTAAATAATAAAAGGTGAAGACAAACGACAGATTCGACGAATTGAAGACGCAAACGACCAAAAAGCTCAAAAGTACAAAATACAATCAAAGAGGTTCCAATTATTGATAAGAAACGTCTCAAAATTACAAGAGTACAAGATTCAAAACGCAAATTACAAGATATTAAATTATACGCAAGGACGTTCGAAAATCCAGAACCGGGACCAGAGTCAACTCTCAACGCTCGACGCAACGGACTAAAAATTACAAGTCAACTATGCACATAAATATAATATAATATTTAAATAATTACTAAAATTATTTATATATTATATTTATTTATATAATCCGTCGACAAGCTAGGAGCCAAGGTTTGGTGAGCTGTAAAAACAAACCCCGCGACTTGCGGAGTTTGAAGAAGAAATGGACCGCGAGTCGCGGAGCTTCCCTGGACTAAAATCCCTATAAAAGTCAACGCAGTTCGATCGTTTTTAATATCCAAAAATCCATCCTCTCTATATCTATACGTAATATTTATATTTATAATTTATATTTTAATTTTAATTTTAATTCTAATAATAAGGGTATGTTAGCAAATGTTGTAAGGGTGTAAGTCGAAATTCTGTCCGTGTAACGCTACGCTATTTTTAATCATTGTAAGTTATGTTCAACCTTTTTAATTTAATGTCTCGTAGCTAAATTATTATTATGCTTATTTAATCCGAAGTAATCATGATGTTGGGCTAAAAATATTAAAATTGGATAATTGGGCTTTGTACCATAATTGGGGTTTGGACAAAAGAACGACACTTGTGGAAATTAGACTATGGGCTATTAATGGGCTTTATATTTGTTTAACTAAATGATAGTTTGTTAATTTTAATATAAAGATTTACAATTAGACGTCCCTATAAATAACCATATACACTCAATCGGACACGATGGGCGGGATATTTATATGTACGAATAATCGTTCATTTAACCGGACACGGGAATGGATTAATAGTCACTAGAATTATTAAAACAGGGGTGAAATTATGTACAAGGACACTTGGCATAATTGTTAACAAAGTATTAAAACCTTGGGTTACACGAAGTCGATAACCTGGTGTAATTATTAAATAAAGTATTAAAATCTTGTTACAGTTTAAGTCCCCAATTAGTTGGAATATTTAACTTCGGGTATGAGGATAATTTGACGAGGACACTCGCACTTTATATGTATGACTGATGGACTGTTATGGACAAAAACCAGACGGACATATTAAATAATCCAGGATAAAGGACAATTAACCCATGGGCATAAAACTAAAATCAACACGTCAAACATCATGATTACGGAAGTTTAAATAAGCATAATTCTTTTATTTCATATTTAATTTCATTTATTTTATATTTAATTACACTTCTAATTATCGTACTTTTATTTATTGTTATTGTATTTAATTGCACTTTTATTTATCGTACTCTTTAATTATCGCAATTTTATTTTATCGTACTTTTATTTATCGCAATTTTATTTTATCGTTATTTACTTTACGCTTTAAATTAAGTCTTGTATTTATTTTTAATATTTTACATTAGGTTTTAACTGCGACTAAAGTTTTTAAAATCGACAAACCGGTCATTAAACGGTAAAAACCCCCCTTTATAATAATAATATTACTTATATATATATTTGTATTTTTATAAAATAAAACTAATATAGCGTTAAGCTTTGTTTAAAGATTTTTTTTTCCCTGTGGAACGAACCGGACTTACTAAAAACTACACTACTGTACGATTAGGTACACTGCCTATAAGTGTTGTAGTAAGGTTTAAGTATATCCATTCTATAAATAAATAAATATCTTGTGTAAAATTGTATCGTATTTAATAGTATTTTCTTATAAAATTTAATAGTATTTTATACCCCTTAGCGAAAACATCAAGTATTTTTGGCGCCGCTGCCGGGGACTCTCAATTTCTTGTTTAAAAGCAGGAAGCGCAACGCTAATATATAAAAAAAAAAGATTTTTATTTTTAGTTTACTTTTATAAAAAATACACTTTTGTAAAAATACGTTTTAATTATTCGAAAAACATAGAAAAGAAAACAAAAATATAAATATTTTTAAGAGTTTGTTAAATATTTAAGTTTTATAAAGTTTCTTTATTTTTATTTTATAAAAATATAAGTCTTATTTAAATATTTTGTTTTTATTAAAAACATAAAAAAAACCAAAAGAAAAAATATATATATATATAAATCTAGTTTTAAGATTTTTATTTATAAAATTATAAAATATTTCTATTTTAGTTTTTAAGTATAAGTTTTTATTATATAAATATTTTATTTATTTATTAAAATATATATATATATATATATATATATATATATATATATATATATATATATATATATATATATATATATATATATATATATATATATATATATATATATATATATATATATATATAATTACGTTGAACCTGTCAAACGAAACAACCTGATCTGAAATTTGAAATCCCGTGACTCGCGGAGTTTTCCAGCTTCGAGAACCGCGACTCGCGGAGACACTCTGACACGGGTACACAGAACCCTAATATCGCATTAATTACGGGTTTTTATTTTTATTATTTAAATTTAACCCTAATTAGGTTTAATTATTTTAATTAATTTAGTTTAGTTTATTTATTATTTTGTATTTTTAATTTTAATTAGTTTAATTAGTTTATAAAATTAATAGTTTTATAAAAATAAATAATATAAAAATAATATTTTTATAAAAATAGTAATTTTTGCAACTTTTAGTATATTTTTATAATTTGTTCCTTTTTATTCATTTTAGCGTAACTTTTGTACTTTTCGCTCGTATTTAGTTTTAAGCTTAGTTTTTGCCATAGTTATTTTTATTTCTAGATTTTTAGGCTTTGCCGTAAAATCCTTTAAGTGCTTTTTCTTTAGACTAAGATTTATGTGCTTTAGAATTTTGCGACGCTTTTTTAAGTTTTAGTACCTTTTTAAGTTATTACCATTTGGGATATTGTTTTTCTTTTAAGATTTAATATTTTTAGACGCAACCTTTAATTTTTAGTTTTTAGTTCCTTTTTAAATTTAGACGCGCTACTTTCTAATTTTTATTTTTCGACGCCTTTTACCTATGTATCAATTATCACTCCAATTAGTAATCTCAATTTGCGATTATAATTTTAAGTTAGTGATAGTAATAAGGTTGGGTTAGTCGAGTGTTTTTAAGTTCTATAAGTCATTTTTTTTTATTTCTTATTTTTCGACGCCTTTTATTTTTCGATCTTTTCTTTTTCGATTTTTTTCGACGCGCTCTTTTTCTTTCTTATTTCTCGCTATTCTAGTTTTTAGGACATAGATTTTTATTCTACTTCTTATCTAAATTTCTTAAAATTACGAAAATTTATTTTAAGTGGTTAAATTGATAGACATCAAAATTTTCTGGTTCGTATTAATAGTTGAATTTGTACGTGGACCGGGTTATTGGAGCCAAACAGTCCTCAATTATATTGAGACCAAACGAATCCTGCCCCTCTGCTGTATCTTTTGGCTATTCGAAACGTGGGCAAAATCAGAAAAGTCTATTAATTGGATAACTTATATAATTTTTCTTTCCTTTTAAAAACTAATAGGATATTCAGTGAATGCACTGAGCAAGACGTTCACCACCTGTAACTCGATCAAGACATTTAGCAAATATCACCGCCGTTGATTTTCCTTTAGAATCGTCATCCAGTCGACCAAATACTCCAATTCAAATTTCCGATAATCCATTTTTTGAACCCGACCTCACAATTGAGAATTCGGAGAATATTCAGGGACGATTCATAGATCCCGAACCATTAATTTTTCCTCCGGAACCACCAATCATTCAAACAGAGATTGTTGAGGAACGAACCATTAAATCAGAATCCTCTAGTGATTCCGATTCAACAAATTCAATTATGGAGAATCTGGAACCTTTAAGTATGGAAGACCGAATGAGAGCTAAACGCACTGGCCAAGGTCACGCAATTACTCATCCAGACATTAATGCGCCAGATTATGAAATCAAAGGACAAATTCTACACATGGTGACTAATAAATGCCAATTTAGTGGTGTGCCGAAGGAAGATCCAAACGAACATCTTCGTACCTTTAATAGGATCTGCACACTATTTAAAATAAGAGAAGTTGAAGATGAACAGGTATATCTCATGTTATTTCCCTGGACTTTAAAGGGAGAAGCCAAAGATTGGTTGGAATCGTTACCTGAAGGGGCGATTGATACATGGGACGTTTTAGTTGAAAAATTTCTTAAACAATTCTTTCCGGTATCTAAAGCCGTAAGACTTCAAGGAGAAATTGTTACGTTCACACAGAAACCAAACGAAACTCTATATGAGGCGTGGACAAGATTTGGAAAGTTATTAAGAGGATGTTCGCAGCATGGTTTAGACACTTGTCAAATAGTACAAATATTCTACCAAGGATGCGACATCACTACAAGGAAAGACATCGATATAGCAGCTGGTGGTTCCATTATGAAGAAAACCGAAACTGATGCTTATAAAATTATTGATAACACTGCTTCCTGTAGTGACCCGAACTTTTCCATGTTTATATATATTAATTGAGATTAATATTTACATGATTAAATGTTTCCAACATGTTAAGCAATCAAACTTGTTAAGACTTGATTAATTGAAATATGTTTCATATAGACAATTGACCACCCAAGTTGACCGGTGATTCACGAACGTTAAAACTTGTAAAAACTATATGATGACATATATATGGATATTTATATAGTTAACATGATACTATGATAAGTAAACATATCATTAAGTATATTAACAATGAACTACGTATGTAAAAACAAGACTACTAACTTAATGATTTTTAAACGAGACATATATGTAACGATTATCGTTGTAAAGACATTTAATGTATATATATCATATTAAGAGATATTCATACATGATAATATCATGATAATATAATAATTTAAAATCTCATTTGATATTATAAACATTGGGTTAACAATATTTAACAAGATCGTTAACCTAAAGGTTTCAAAACAACACTTACATGTAACGACTAACGATGACTTAACGACTCAGTTAAAATGTATATACATGTAGTGTTTTAATATGTATTTATACACTTTTGAAAGACTTCAATACACTTATCAAAATACTTCTACTTAACAAAAATGCTTACAATTACATCCTCGTTCAGTTTCATCAACAATTCTACTCGTATGCACCCGTATTCGTACTCGTACAATACACAGCTTTTAGATATATGTACTATTGGTATATACACTCCAATGATCAGCTCTTAGTAGCCCATGTGAGTCACCTAACACATGTGAGAACCATCATTTGGCAACTAGCATGAAATATCTCATAAAATTACAAAAATATGAGTAATCATTCATGACTTATTTACATGAAAACAAAATTACATATCCTTTATATCTAATCCATACACCAACGACCAAAAACACCTACAAACACTTTAATTCTTCAATTTTCTTCATCTAATTGATCTCTCTCAAGTTCTATCTTCAAGTTCTAAGTGTTCTTCATATATTCTACAAGTTCTAGTTACATAAAATCAAGAATACTTTCAAGTTTGCTAGCTCACTTCCAATCTTGTAAGGTGATCATCCAACCTCAAGAAATCTTTGTTTCTTATAGTAGGTTATCATTCTAATACAAGGTAATAATCATATTCAAACTTTGGTTCAATTTCTATAACTATAACAATCTTATTTCAAGTGATGATCTTACTTGAACTTGTTTTCGTGTCATGATTCTGCTTCAAGAACTTCGAGCCATCCAAGGATCCGTTGAAGCTAGATCCATTTTTTTCTTTTCCAGTAGGTTTATCCAAGGAACTTAAGGTAGTAATGATGTTCATAACATCATTCGATTCATATATATAAAGCTATCTTATTCGAAGGTTTAAACTTGTAATCACTAGAACATAGTTTAGTTAATTCTAAACTTGTTTGCAAACAAAAGTTAATCCTTCTAACTTGACTTTTAAAATCAACTAAACACATGTTCTATATCTATATGATATGCTAACTTAATGATTTAAAACCCGGAAACACGAAAAACACCGTAAAACCGGATTTACGCCGTCGTAGTTACACCGCGGGCTGTTTTGGGTTAGTTAATTAAAAACTATGATAAACTTTGATTTAAAAGTTGTTATTATGAGAAAATGATTTTTATTATGAACATGAAACTATATCCAAAAATTATGGTTAAACTCAAAGTGGAAGTATGTTTTCTAAAATGGTCATCTAGACGTCGTTCTTTCGACTGAAATGACTACCTTTACAAAAATGAATTGTAACTTATTTTTCCATCTATAAACCTATACTTTTTCTGTTTAGATTCATAAAATAGAGTTCAATATGAAACCATAGCAATTTGATTCACTCAAAACGGATTTAAAATGAAGAAGTTATGGGTAAAACAAGATTGGATAATTTTTCTCATTTTAGCTACGTGAAAATTGGTAACAACTCTATTCCAACCATAACTTAATCAACTTGTATTGTATATTATGTAATCTTGAGATACCATAGATACGTATACAATGTTTCGACCTATCATGTCGACACATCTATATATATTTCGGAACAACCATAGACACTCTATATGTGAATGTTGGAGTTAGCTATACAGGGTTGAGGTTGATTTCAAAATATATATAGTTTGAGTTGTGATCAATACTGAGATACGTATACACTGGGTCGTGGATTGATTCAAGATAATATTTATCAATTTATTTCTGTACATCTAACTGTGGACAACTAGTTGTAGGTTACTAACGAGGACATCTGACTTAATAAACTTAAAACATCAAAATATATTAAAAGTGTTGTAAATATATTTTGAACATACTTTGATATATATGTATATATTGTTATAGGTTCGTGAATCAACCAGTGGCCAAGTCTTACTTCCCGACGAAGTAAAAATCTGTGAAAGTGAGTTATAGTCCCACTTTTACAAATCTAATATTTTTGGGATGAGAATACATGTAGGTTTTATATATGATTTACAAAATAGACACAAGTACGTGAAACTACATTCTATGGTTGAATTATCGAAATCGAATATGCCCCTTTTTATTAAGTCTGGTAATCTAAGAATTAGGGACAGACACCCTAATTGACGCGAATCCTAAAGATAGATCTATTGGGCCTAACAAACCCCATCCAAAGTACCGGATGCTTTAGTACTTCTAAATTTATATCATATCCGAAGGGTGTCCCGGAATGATGGGGATATTTGATAGTTAAAGCTAAGGGGTATAAAATGTTATTAAATTTTACAAGAAAATACTATTAAATACGATACAATTTTACACAAGATATTTATTTATTTAGAGAATGGATATACTTAAACCTTGCTACAACACTTATAGGCAGTGAACCTAATCGTACAGTAGTGTAGTTTTTAGTAAGTCCGGTTCGTTCCACAGGGAAAATCTTTAAACAAAGCTTAACGCTATATTAGTTTACTTTTATAAAAATACAAATATATATATAAGTAATATTATTGTTATAAAGGGGGTTTTTACCGTTTAATGACCGGTTTGTCGATTTTAAAACTTTAGTCGCAGTTAAAACCAAATGTAAAATAATACAAGACTTAATTTAAAGCGTAAAGTAAATAACGATAATGAAATTGCGAATAATAAAAGTGGGATAAAATAAACTTGCAATAATTAAAAAGTACGATAATTAAAAGTGCAATTAAATACAATAACAATAAAAATGCGATAATTAGAAGTGCAATTAAATATAAAATAAAGGAAATTAAATATGAAATAAAATAATTATGCTTATTTAAACTTCCGTAATCATGATGTTTGACGTGTTGATTTTAGTTTTATGCCCATGGGTTAATTGTCCTTTGTCCTGGATTATTTAATATGTCCATACGGATTTGTCCATAATAGTCCATCAGTCATAAATATAAAGAGCGAAAGCCTTCATCAAATTATTCTTATTCCTGAAGTCAAATATTCCAACTAATTGGGGATTCGAATTGTAACAAGGTTTTAATACTTTGTTTAATGAATACACCAGGTTATCGACTGCGTGTAAACCAAGGTTTTACTACTTTGTTAACAATTACACAAATTACCCTTGAATGTAATTCACCCCTGTTTCAACAAGTCTATTAACTATTAATCCGGTTCCGTATCCGGTAAAATGAATAATTATTGGTATTTATAGATATCCCGCCCACCGTACCCAGTCAAGCGTATGTGGTTATATATAAATACGTCGAATTATAAGTTTGTATATTAAATTAACAAGGTATTGTTTAGTTAATATAAAACCCATTAATAACCCATAGTCTAATTTCCACAAGTGTCGTTCTTTTATCCAAACCCCAATTATGGTACAAAGCCCAATTACCCAATTGTAGTAATTAGCCCAACATCATGATTACTTCGGATTTAAATAAGCATAATAATAACTTAGCTACGAGACATTAAATTAAAAAGGTTGAACATAACTTACAATGATTAAAAATAGCATAGCGTTACACGGACAGAATTTCGACTTACACCCTTACAACTTTCGCTAACATACCCTTATTATTAGGATTAAAATTAAAATTAAAATTAAAATATAAATTATAAATATAAATATTACGTATATAGATAGAGAGATTGATATTTTTTTAGATGAAAAATTGATCAGAATTCGTTGGGCTTTATAGGGAGTTTCAGTTTTTGGGGCTCCGCGACTCGCGGCCCTTTTCTTCTTCAAACTCCGCGAGTCGCGGAGATCGTTTTCATAGCTCACCCACATTTGGCTCTTTGTTTGCCGACGATTTATTTTATAAATATAATATATATATAATTAATATAATTAATTATATATTATATTATATTTATATACATAGTTAACTTGTAATTTTTAATCCGTTGCGTCGAGCGTTGAGAGTTGACTCTGGTCCCGGTTCCGGATTTTCGAACGTCCTTGCGTACAATTTAATATCTTGTACTTTGCGTTTTGAATCTTGTACTCTTGAAATTTCGAGATGTTTCTTATCAATAATTGGAACCTCTTTGATTGTATTTTGTACTTTTGAGCTTTTTGGTCGTTTGCGTGTTCACTTCGTCGAATCTGTCTTTTGTCTTCACCTTTTATTATTTAAACGAATATCACTTGTAAATATAACAATAGCAACTAAAAGCTTGTCTTTCTTGAGGAATAATGCTATGAAATATATGTTCGTTTTTAGCATTATCAAATATTCCCACACTTGAGCGTTGCTTGTCCTCAAGCAATATCGTCTTGAAATACTAGAATCACTTCTTTATTCTTCACACTTTGTACATCAGTGATTTCTATACGGCGGTATAAACAATGGTAGTAACGATATGGTTTACAGTCCCACATGACTATAAAAATTTAGATCCATTAAGGAAATTGGATCTTTATGAAAACATTTGATCTTTTGAAAATTAAATCTAGTTTTTACCCTAGATAAGTTTTCCGGAATAACCCTTCACCGGTGTTTGCAAAATATTTTTGTGGGTTTGGTGGGTTTCAGATTTGAAAATTTTAGCTCAAAACTTATGGTTTTGTGTCACCCACTTGCTAACCTTGTATTTGGAAAGCAACACGTCCAGTTTACTTGTCCCGTATATTACCTTTCGGTAAACTACCGTCCGGTTGTAAGGGAAAGCGTTGAACAAGCAACTGTTAAGGCAATTTCCCCTGACATGCTTTTAATTATGGTCTATAACGTGTCAGACGCAATTACTATCCTTGGTAGGAGTAATAGTAAAGTTCACCCTTATAATTTGTAGGTTTGGCACAAGGTCCTGTCTTTGACCACTATGCAACCACCGTTCTTATGGTTGACACCCGATTTGGTTTAGGTGACCTAATGAATTCCAGGTGAATTCCTAGGATTTTACGTTCAATGGTAATGAACGCATTGAAAATGGGTATTTAGAAAACAAATCGGTTTGTAATTTTGATCAAAATATTTTCTCGTTCAGGCTCGAGTTTAGATATCATTGAATTCCATGAGTTTGTAATTCTCAATCTTTAAGGTCAATCTCAAGGATTGAGTAGTATCAGGCTTAAAAGCTGATTTTTGATCTTTTAAGGAGATTATCCTTTCTGGGGATCTGGTTCATTAGTCTTATCCAGCTAATTTGCATGGTGCCCCCCATTTTACGAGATAAATCCTTCTCATGGTTAGGATAAATCTGACCACTTGGCGACCCTGTTTAATGCTGAGGTCCGTGGATTTCCTGCTAATTTTAGTGATGACTTTTCTAGGTTTTTCGTCAACCTACAGCTGGTCTGGACGACAACTTCCTGACCTAAATCAAGAAGCGCGTTTCTTTTTCGGAAGACTTTACTTCCTTTTAATGATGGAATTGATTCATCGTGTAGATCCATCTTTCTTACAGTAAATCAGGTAAAAAAAATTTAATTTAGTCCAAAGCAAAAGTATTTTCAGTTATTTGTACAAAAATATGTGACATATGTTTTGAATAACTTGGAGAATTTTCCCACACTTGGCTTTTATTTTCCTTTTTATTGTCCTCTATTCCATTTTAAATGAATTTTAACATTTTGGTTTGTTTCTCAATTTATGTCCTTTTCGTGGTAACAATAATTTCGGTGTTAACACCTAGTTTTATCGTTCATAAATATGTATAAACATGATTTTGAGTTCATTTAGTTAAAAATTTTGAAAAATTTTACTAGAATTGGGTAGTCAGTATATAAGACTAGGGCTGTTCTTTATTATCAGAGAGCACTAGATTCTAATACAACTACTACTTTACTAGTATTTTTAATGGTAACCAAGTGTATAAAGTAAAAATTTTTAAAAAATCCGAAAGAATTTAACCCCTTCTCACACTTAAGATCTTGCAATGCCCTCATTTACAAGAAATCAGTAACAATTTAAATTATTGAGGGTGATTTGTGTGAAAATGATTAAATTTTACCAAAGTTTCCAAACATATTTGTGTTTGTTTGCTGAATGATAAATGGTGCACATCATTTGTTCATTCCGTCTTGTTGTTATTTCACATATATTTTGCATCTTGTCGTCAAAATTAGTTGCTTTTGCTGAACTTAATGTCAGTCTTTGAAAATGCGTTGTTTTACCCTGTTGTGTACATAAGATAAACTGCATACATATATACATATTTTTGAAGTTTGGTATATTACCCCACATTAAAAAATTATTAAAATCTAAGAATAAAAGTTAGAAAATTATAAAAACTATTACAATATTAAATAAGTATTAAACGTATCAACATTACAAATTACAAAATAAATAAAACTAAGTAGACTAGGGATGATACTGATACCAGTAGGGGTTCCATGCATAACCATAGGTGCTATAAAATGCTTCGGCTGGGTTATACGTAGGATACGGTGGTTGAATCTCTATAGACCAGGGAGGGAATATGGGCTTTGTAGTAGGAATATAGTTTCTACCTATATGTTGGCAATAAACTATGATTTGGTTTTGATGAACTTGCCAATCTTCAAATGCTCTATGTCTAGCATTTTCGTACTCCTGTGAAGCAATAAACCTTTGCATTTCTTGCATTTCATTTCCCCCTCCTACATTACCTTGCTGTTGGTTTCTCTCAACCTGTGGATGTATACCATGGTATTGTACTGCGACGTTATTTTGCCTCTTCAAAACTTTCGCACCATGGTATACATTTAAACCTATTGTATCGCGGGGTTCTGGTTCTTCGACTAATAATCCCCCCCGACTTATATCCACACCGAGATATTCAGCAATCAAAGTAATAAATATACCACCTCCTATTATGCTATGCGGTCTCATCCCCCTAACCATAGCTGATAAATAATAACCCACACAATAAGGTATACTTACAGCGCTTTGTGGGTCTCGAATACACATATGGTAAAACAAATCCTGTTCATTTACCTTTTCCTTGTTCTTACCTCTTTGTGTAATCGAATTAGCTAAAAACCTATGAATTACTCTTAATTCAGCTCTATCTATATCCAAATAAGAGTAATTTCCCCCTTTGAATCGGTGATGGCTTGTCATTTGACTCCATACACCATGTGTATCAAAATTTTCATCTATCTTTCTACCATTTAGTATCAACCCTCTACAATCGGCAGATGCTAACTCCTCAGGCGTATATATACGTAAAGCCTGAGCCATGTCTAGTAAAGACATGTGGCGCATCGAACCTCCTAACAAAAATCTAATAAAAGATCGATTGGTTAAACAAGCTACCCGATCATTTAATTCTATACTACACAACAATTCTTCACACCATACTTTATATACAGGTCTACGCATGGTGAATAAACGTACCCAGTCGTTAAAAGTAGAATTACCATACCTCTGTGCAAGTAATTCCCTAATTGGCCCGGCCAATTCTACAGCTTCTAATGGTCCCCATTCTATGACCCTAGGTACCTCAACAACTTTAGAATGAAGAGTATGCAAACCCCTTTGGTATTTTGGATAATCTATCCAAAGTCTGTCAAATCTCAGGTTCGGGTGCAAATCTTCCAAGTGCATATCAGAAAATGTCATGACTGGATGAGGTATATCTTGTTTGTAGTAGTTATCCACCTCCTGTTGTTCCGCATTTTCAGCAGGAGCATTGCGAGCTTGGGATGAAGATTCACCCCTTTCAGTCTACAAAACACATCAAACACAATTTTTGTGCATCCAAATATGCATTAGTGTCAGCAAAATCATCAATCAAAATAATTACAATGACATGATCAATTTATATCAAACTTAAGCTCATTTTCATATTTTCATCAAATCTACACTTTTTCAAATAAGCATACACGAAAATGTTCGCCAAGTTCATAAGCATTCAACTCAAATAACATGTCAAAATAATCATTACTAGCAATTAAACAAGTTTCAAATGGCATTATCTCTCAAAAATCAAGTTCATGAATTTTTAGACTTGAAAAAGTCCACTTTAATTCTCAAAATCATGTTTAGGCTCAAAGTTTGGATCATTTAACTACCTAAACATGTTACACTACTTAATTTAGCAACAATTCATGACAAAAATCGGCCATAACCTGTTTATATCAAAAAGCCCCAAATTGCTCAAGAACACAAACCCTAGATTACTCAAAATTTGAAGTTTAAGGCTTCTAATCATGTTAAATAGCATCAATCTAGGTTATACAAGCATAATACATAAACAATTTAAGCATAATTACACTAAAAAGCATCAAAATCAAATTGGAGAAAAAATTGCTCAAGAACACTAATTTTCGGATTAAATGGTGTTTAGGTGTAGAAATTTACCGTTTTTCTTGAGTAATTCCTTGATAGCATCCTTCTCAACATGATTTTAGTAAAAGATTTGATGATTAACGGTTAAAAATTGTGATTTTGGGGGTGTTTTCTCGGGTTTTTGCGCAGTATTTTCGGGTTTTATTTGTGTTGTGGTGTGCAAATGAACTGCTCTTTACGTTTTTATTTTTTTTTTGGGTTTTGGTCCCTCCGCGAGTCGCGGTGTTTGAACCTTCAAACTCCGCGAGTCGCGGAGTTTGTATTTTTTTTTTAACATCTTATACTAATTAAAACAATTAAGTAATTAATTTTAAAATTTTGTTTCCCTTGTTATTTAGGACGAGGTCGTTTCGGATCGATGTCCTAGTCCGTCCTTCGACAAAATTTCAAAATTTGTCTTTTTGTAGCGATTGTTTTAAAAGCTAAGATTTTTGGGGGTTTTTTTTTAATGTTTTTGGCATACTTTAATTCAATAAGATTAAAAATAATGATAATAAAAGTTCTCGTCCCTCCTTTGGGTAAAGCAATTTCGGTTCAAAGACCTAGTCTTCAACTTACGACGAATTTTAAAAATCATATTTTTAACTTAATGAGATAAAGTAAATTTTTGTTTTTAAATTCACACAATTTAAATATAAAATTCAAAATTAATATTAAAAATTCACACCAAACTTACAATTTAAAATGCATAAAAATAAAATTCATATTTTAAAAAATTAAAAATCCACACCAAACTTAATTTAAAAATTCATATTATAAATTCACACCAAACTTATATTAATTTTTCAAATATTTACAATTTTAAATATATTGTTTTTACAAAGTTTACAATATTAATTTAAGATTTATATATTAATTTTAAAAACATGGTAAAAATAAAATTAAAAATCTTTTTGGCTTTTTATCCCACTTTAATCAATCAAATATTATCAAAAATATGCGCCCCTCTTTTCGGTAAAGTAATTTCGGTTCCAAGACCTAATTTAACTCATGACGAATTTTTGAAATATTTTGGGTTGATTGATTAAAGATATTTATACCTTAAGAATAAACGTTAAATTTCGCAGTGATGTAATAAATTTTTGAATGATATCAATGATTTCGATCGCCAAACCTAATTTTATTCAATACCAATTTAATACTTTATAGCAAACAAATTAGCGTTTATTATCAAAAGGTTAAAAAAAAAAAAAAAAACTGTACAAACATACATGTGAAATAGATTTCTTAGTTATATGATCTATCCCATTCATAAGATAGTCGGTTTAATTGGTTTTCCATGGCTACATAGGCGTAACCTCGAGCATTCAGTGTTTTTTCTTCTAAACATATGAACGATTCGTCTCTGCATAAAGTAACAAATTTGGTGTTTGAATAGGTTTGATTATTTGAACATTTACCTCCATGTGTCCATTTTCCGCATTTGTGACATCTTTCTAGGTGTCGTGGTCTTCTTTTCGCTGCGGATTTTGATTTTCCTTTACCAAATTGTAACTTATTATCTTCGCATCTGGATTCTTTTCTAACTCCGTCCAATCTTTCTCTGATTACTGATACTATTTCACTTGGAAGTGTGTCATTATTACGTTTAGTGATCAAAGCGTGTAGCATTAGACCATGGTTTAGTTCACAGGCAGTCTTCATTTCCTAAAAAAATAAAAATTCAGAATGGGGGGAGAAGACTAGTTCTTTAGGGTCTGCTAGGGAAAGACCGTTCGGGTTCTATTTTCGAGAACTACACGAAAACAGACAATCTAACTCTAACAGAAATACATAAACCCCCTATACTTAGTTGAAATTGTGATTAACATTATTTTCAATTGAATCTTCAACAACTTGTATATCTTTGACTTTTACTTCAATCCATTTGTTGATTTCCTCCGTAACTTTCACAAATTCAACTAACATTGCCTTTTCTTTTGACGATAAATTGGATATTAATCGGTTATATAACTTAAAGTTTCCTTTAATCTTAGCATCGTGAATTCGTTTATAAAGTTTCTTCGTTGAACTGTTAAAAATGGGTTCATCTAATTTCGTATCATCAACGACATTCTTTGTGATTGGATCATCATTAAGTGTTTCTTCATCTTCCCCACACTTATGCATTTTTATTGGTCTAACAGTTTTGGTTTGTGGAGATCTAAACTTTCGGTTCACAAAGGTGATCGATGTATCACCATCCCTAAGTGTCATTCTACCTTCTCTTACATCAATGAATGCCTCGGTGGTTGCTAAAAATGGGCGACCTAGAATTAGAGGAATATCAAGGTTTTCCTCCATATTAATCACTATGAAGTTTGCAACAAAGGTCAAACTTCCCACGTTAACAAGTAAATTATTTGCTATTCCAACCGGGTGTTTAATGGTTTGGTCAAATGATTGAACACCTGTTTTGGTTGGTTTTAATTTACCCATGCCTAATCTTTTGTATAAGGAAAGAGGCATAATATTTGAACTTGCTCCTAAATCTGCGAGTCCATTATATACAGTACCATCATTAAGTAAGCAAGAAATGATAAATTTACCCGGGTCTCATGCTTTAGTAAGTCGAGTTGGTTTGTAAACCTTTTTCGGGTGTTCTTTCCTTGGTTCTTTCATTTCTATTTGAATTTCTTGTTCACATTTTTCTTCGTTTCTTGGAATGGGAGGTTTGTATAGGAATTCTTCTTCATCACTCAAATTTGAATCCTCCCTATATTTCAATTTTGATTTTTCATATGTTGTTGATAACATATTTATGTTTTCATTTTGAAGGTTTTCTTGGGTGGTGAAATTATGATTAACTTCATTGTCAACTTCCATCGGACCATGTATGTAATGTTTAACTCTGTGACCATTAACTTTAAATTCAATCCCATTTGAATTTATTAATTCAATCGTTCCGTATGGGAAAACTCTTTTGACTATGAATGGTCCAGACCATCTTGATTTCAATTTTCCAGGAAATAGCTTGAATCGTGAATTGAAAAGAAGAACTCTGTCTCCTTCTTTAAATTCTTTTGAACTTCTGATTCTTTTATCATGCCATTTCTTCGTTCTTTCTTTATAGATTAACGAATTTTCGTATGCTTCATGTCTTAATTCTTCTAATTCGTTTAGTTGACTTAATCGTAGACGTCCAACTTCATGTATATCAAGATTACATGTCTTCAAAGCCCAAAATGCTTTGTGTTCAATTTCTATTGGAAGATGACATGCTTTTCCATAAACAAGTCTAAAAGGTGTGGTTCCAATTGGAGTTTTGTAGGCTGTTCTAAAAGCCCAGAGTGCATCCTCCAATTTAATGGACCATTCCTTCGGATTTGATCCTACGGTTTTCTCTAGAATACGTTTTAAAGCTCGGTTGGTATTTTCAACTTGTCCACTTATTTGTGGATGATATGAGGTGGAGATTTTATGAGTTACTCCATATCTTTTAAGAACTTTCTCAAGTTGATTATTACAGAAATGAGTACCCCGATCACTTATTAAAGCTTTCGGTGTTCCAAACCTTGCAAAAAGACGTTTTAAAAAGTTGACTACAACTCGTGCATCGTTAGTTGGGAGAGCTTGTGCTTCTGCCCATTTAGATACATAATCAATGGCTACGAGTATATATAGATTATTATGAGATTTTGGAAATGGACCCATAAAGTCAATACCCCAAATGTCAAATACTTCACATACTTGGATGACATTTTGTGGCATTTCATCACGTTGACTTATTTTTTCGGCCCTTTAACAAGCATCACAGGATTTGCAAAGAAGGTGTGAGTCTTTGTAAATTGTAGACCAATAGAATCCAGCATCATAAACTTTTCTTGCTGTTAGTTGAGGCCCATAATGCCCTCCTGTTGGTCCTGTGTGACAATGGTTTAATATTTTATTGGCTTCATCTCCGAATACACATCGTCGTATTATTCCATCTGGACAACTTTTAAACAAATGTGGATCTTCCCAAAAATAGTGTTTTATATCACTGAAGAATTTCTTTCGTCTTTGGTACGATAATCCTTTTTCAAGGAATCCACAAACTAAGTAGTTTGCATAGTCTGCAAACCATGGAATTTCATTATAATCTATCTTCAATAGATATTCATCAGGAAAGTTGTCTTGTATGGCCGATTCATTTAGAACTTCTAATTCGGGATTTTCAAGACGAGAAAGATGATCAGCGGCGAGATTTTCTGCTCCTCTTTTATCTCGGATTTCAATATCAAACTCTTGTAAGAGTAAGATCCAACGGATTAATCTTGGTTTAGCATCTTGTTTTGAAAATAGGTATCTAAGAGCAGAATGGTCGGTATAGACCACCGTTTTTGCTAGAACGAGATATGATAGAAATTTGTCAAAAGCAAAGACAATAGCAAGGAGTTCTTTTTCAGTAGTTGTATAGTTCGTTTGTGCTCCTTGTAACGTCTTACTAGCATAATATATAGGTTGAAATCGTTTTTCAATCCTTTGTCCTAAAACGGCTCCCATTGCAAAATCACTTGCATCGCACATTAGTTCAAATGGTAGATTCCAATTTGGTGTTATCATGATCGGCGCATTAGTGAGTTTCTCTTTAAGAATATTAAAAGATTTGATACACTCATCTGAAAAGATGAATGGAGCATCCTTTTCTAGGAGTTTATTCATAGGAGTGGCAATTTTAGAAAAATCTTTTATGAAACGTCGGTAAAAACCGGCATGCCCTAGAAAACTCCTAACTCCTCTAACATTGTTGGGATGTGGAAGTTTAGCAATTACATCTACTTTAGCTCTATCCACTTCAATTCCTTCTTTTGAAATTTTATGTCCAAGAACGATGCCCTCTTTAACCATGAAATGGCATTTCTCCCAATTAAGTACTAGATTTGATTGTTCGCATCTAATAAGCATTCGTTCAAGATTAGCTAGACATGTTTCAAATGTATCATCGAAGACTGAAAAGTCATCCATGAAAACTTCCATGCATTCTTCTATCATGTCATGAAAAATCGCCATCATACACCTTTGAAAGGTTGCAGGGGCGTTGCAAAGTCCAAATGGCATGCGTTTGTAAGCAAAAGTACCATAAGGGCACGTGAATGTAGTTTTCTCTTGGTCCTCGGGTGCTATTGGAATTTGAAAATATCCGGAAAATCCATCTAGAAAACAATAGTAACTATTTCCGGCTAATCTTTCCAACATTTGATCTATGAAAGGTAAGGGAAAGTGATCTTTTCTGGTGGCGTCATTTAATTTTCTATAATCAATACACACACGCCATCCTGTTACAGTCCTAGTAGGAATAAGCTCATTTTTCTCATTTGTAATGACAGTCGTGCCACCCTTCTTAGGCACGCATTGAACTGGGCTTACCCATGGACTATCAGAAATTGGATAAATTAAGCCTGCATCTAGCAGTTTAATAATCTCTTTCTTAACTACATCTTGCATATTAGGATTTAGTCTTCGTTGGCGTTGCACATACGTTTTATGACCTTCTTCCATAAGGATTTTATGTGTGCAATACGAAGGACTTATTCCTTTAATATCATGAATCTTCCATGCAATGGCTGGTTTATGAGCTTTCAACACAGAAATGAGTTGTGATTTCTCATTTTCAGTAAGAGAAGACGATATTATTACAGGTAATTCAGATTCACCATGTAAATAAGCGTATTCCAAATGGTTTGGAAGTGGCTTTAACTCTAATTTCGGTGGTTCTTCTATCGATGATTTATATCGATATCTGACTTCTTCTTTTAGCATTTGAATTTTTTCTGTTGTTGGTTCATATCCATTAGCTATAAGTGTAGCTAACATTTCAGCTTCATCAATTTGTTCTGTTCCTTCTCCTAAAGAACATTCTCCCGTTCCTTGTAATTCTGGAAATTCTTCTAATAATTCTGCATGTGCATCTATAGTTTGAATATAATAACATGTATCATCTGCAGATTGTGGTTGTTGCATTGCTCTATCAACTGAAAAGGTAGCACTCTCATCCTCTATACTTAGGGTCAATTTCTTACCGAACACGTCTATCATTGCTTTAGCCGTGTTTAAGAATGGTCTTCCTAATATGAGAGGAACTTGAGAATCTTCTACCATGTCCAGAACAACAAAATCTACTGGAAATACTAAAGTACCAACTTTAACTAGCATGTTCTCCATTATCCCTCTAGGATATTTTATTGATCGATCGGCTAGTTGTATGCTTATTCTTGTTGGTTTCAATTCTCCAAGGTCTAGTTTAGCGTATAGTGAATATGGCATTAGATTTATACTAGCACCTAACTCTGCCAATGCTTCTATTGAACTAAGACTACCCAGAAAACATGGAATTGTGAAACTTCCTGGATCAGATAGTTTTTCTGGTATCTTATTCAACAGCACTGCTGAACAATTAGCATTCATGGTAACAGCCGAGAGTTCTTCCATTTTCTTTCTATTTGAGATTAGATCTTTCAAGAATTTAGCATATCTAGGCATTCCTGAAATCACATCAATGAAAGGAAGATTTACATTTATCTGTTTAAACATATCCAAGAATTTGAATTGCTCGGCTTCAAGTTTCTCTTTCTTCATTTTACTCGGGTAAGGAAGTGGTGGTTGGTATGGTTTAACATAAGGTTTATCCTTAATTGTGTTATCTTCATTAACCTTTTCAACTACCGGTTCTTTTTCCTTATCTTGATTAGGTTGTGGTTCTTGTGGAGTAGGAATAGCTTCATCAGAAGTTACAGGTATTTCAGGTGGTTTAAGTGTTGTACCACTTCTTGTGGTAATGGCTTTAGCTGTTTCATTCCGGGGGTTAGCATTTGTATCACTAGGTAGACTTCCCGGTTTTCTTTCACCTATTAACCTTGCTAGGTTACTTACTTCTTGTTCCAGATTTTGAATAGAAGTTTGTTGATTTCTAAATGCTTGAGCATTTTGTTCATTAGTTTGTTTCTGAGATGTGAAAAACTGCGTTTGAGTTTCAACTAGCTTCGTCATCATATCTTCTAAATTCGGCTTTTTATCATCGGTTTGTTGTGGTGGTTTGTTTTGAAAATTAGGTCTTTGCTGGTTGTAAGTATTATTGGATACTTGTTGATTGCTAGGACCTTGTTGGTTGTTGTATGGAATATTTCGGTTATAATTCTGGTTTTGATTGTAAATCGGTCTTGGCGGTTGATAATTATTCTGATAATTATTTCCAGGCCTTTGGTTTATGTATGAAATATTCTCTCTTTGTTCCATTATTAATTCAATACTGAGACAATCTTTTGTCAAATGTGGTCCTCCACACTGCTCACAACTAATTCGTATTGAGTGAATATCTTTAGTCACCTTTTCCATTCGTCTCTCGACAGCATCTATCTTTGCGGAAATGGAATCGAAGTCATGGCTAGAATCGGCTCTAGCTGCTTTAGATGATCTAACGATATCTTTTTCTTGGTGCCACTCATGTGAGTGGGAAGCAGTGTTATCAATAATTTTGTAAGCATCAGTTTCGGTTTTCTTCATAATAGAACCACCAGCTGCTATATCTATGTCTTTCCTTGTAGTGATGTCACATCCTTGGTAGAATATTTGTACTATTTGACAGGTGTCTAAACCATGTTGCGGATATCCTCTTAACAACTTTCCAAATCTAGTCCACGCCTCATATAGAGTTTCATTCGGCTTCTGTGTGAATGTAACAATTTCTCCTTGAAGTCTTACGGCTTTAGATGCAGGAAAGAATTGTTTAAGAAAATTTTCAACTAATACGTCCCATGTATCAATCGCCCCTTCAGGTAACGATTCCAACCAATCTTTGGCTTCTCCCTTTAAAGTCCAGGGAAATAACATGAGATATATCTGTTCATCCTCCACTTCTCGGATTTTAAATAGTGTGCAGATCCTATTAAAGGTACGTAGATGTTCATTTGGATCTTCCTTCGGCGCACCACTAAATTGGCATTGATTAGTCACCATGTGTAGAATTTGTCCTTTGATTTCATAATCTGGCGCATTAATGTCTGGATGAGTAATTGCGTGACCTTGGCCAGTGCGTTTAGCTCTCATTCGGTCTTCCATACTTAATGATTCTGTTACTTCCATAATTGAATTTGTTGAATCGGAATCACTAGAGGATTCTGATTTAATGGTTCGTTCCTCAACAATATCTGTTTGAATGATTGGTGGTTCTGGAGGAAAATTTAGTGGTTCAGGATCTATGAATCGTCCCTGAATATTCTCCGGATTCTCAATTGTAAGGTCGGGTTCAAAAAATGGATTATCGGAAATTTGAACTGGAGTACTTGGTCGACTGGATGACGATTCTAAAGAAAAATCAACGGCAGTAATATTTGCTAAATGTCTTGATCTAGTTACAGGTGGTGAACGTACAAAAGGTGGTGAACGTCTTGCTCGGTGCATTCACTGAATATCCTATTAGTTTTTAAAAGGAAAGAAAAATTATAATAAGTTATCCAATCAATAGACTTTTCTGATTTTGCCCACGTTTCGAATAGCCAAAAGATGCAGCAGAGGGGCAGGATTCGTTTGGTCTCAATATAATTGAGGACTGTTTGGCTCCAATAACCCGGTCCACGTACAAATCCAACTATTACTACGAACCAGAAAATTTTGATGTCTATCAATTTAACCACTTAAAATAAATTTTCGTAATTTTAAGAAATTTAGATAAGAAGTAGAATAAAAATCTATGTCATAAAAACTAGAATAGCGAGAAATAAGAAAGAAAAAGAGCGTGTCGAAAAAGGTCGAAAAAGAAAAATGGTTGAAAAATAAAAGGTGACGGAAAAATAAAAGAAACTTATAAAACTTAAAAACACTTGACTAACCTAACCTTATTACCACAACTAACTTAAAATTATAATCGCAAATTGAGATTACTAATTGGAATGATAATTGATACATAGGTAAAAGTCGTCTAAAAATATTAAAGCTTACAGGAAAAACTAAAATCCCAAATGGAAATAACTTAAAAAGAAACTAAAACTTAAAAAGGCGTCGCAAAATTCTAAAGTACCTAAATCTTAGTCTAAAGAAAAAACACTTAAGGAATTCTACGGCAAAGCCTAAAAATCTAGAAGTAAAAATTAACTATGGCAAAAACTAAGTTTAAAACTAAATATGAGCTAAAAATACAAATATTACGCTAAAACGATTAAAAAGGGACAAAATATAAAAATAAACTAAAAGTTGTAAAAAGTCCAATTTTTATAAAAATATTATTTTTATATTATTTATTTTATAAAACTATTAATTTATATATATAATAAAACTAATTAAAATTTAAAATACAATTTAATTTAAAAACTTAAACTAATTATATTAATAATTAAGTAATTAGGGTTTATTAATAATAATAATTATAAAATCCGTAATTAATGCGAAATTAGGGTTCTGTCACGTGTGTCAGAGTGTCTCCGCGAGTCGCGGTATTCCAAGCAGCAAACTCCGCGAGTCGCGGGGTTCCAATTTTCAACTCAGGTACAGTTTAAAATTTGACGCGTTTTTTTTTTAAATAAAAATTTTTAAATAAAACTTATATTTTTATAAAATAAAAATAAAGAAACTTTATAAAATTTAAATATTTGAAAAAATCTTAAAAAAAAAATATATAAATTTTTGTTTTCTTTTTATATTTTCGAATAATAAAAAAAACGTATTTTTACAAAAGTGAATTTTAATAAAAGTAAACTAAAAATAAAAATCTTTTTTTTTCTTTCTAAATATTTAGCGTTGCGCTTTCGGCGTTTAAGAGATCCCCGGTAGCGGCGCCAAAAATACTTGATAGTTAAAGCTAAGGGGTATAAAATACTATTAAATTTTACAAGAAAATACTATTAAATACGATACAATTTTACACAAGATATTTATTTATTTAGAGAATGGATATACTTAAACCTTGCTACAACACTTATAGGCAGTGTACCTAATCGTACAGTAGTGTAGTTTTTAGTAAGTCCGGATAGTTCCACAGAGAAAATCTTTAAACAAAGCTTAACGCTATATTAGTTTACTTTTATAAAAATACAAATATATATATAAGTAATATTATTGTTATAAAGGGGGGTTTTTACCGTTTAATGACCGATTTGTCGATTTTAAAACTTTAGTCGCAGTTAAAACCAAATGTAAAATAATACAAGACTTAATTTAAAGCGTAATGTAAATAACGATAATGAAATTGCGAATAATAAAAGTGCGATAAAATAAACTTGCAATAATTAAAAAGTACGATAATTAAAAGTGCAATTAAATACAATAACAATAAAAATGCGATAATTAGAAGTGCAATTAAATATAAAATAAAGGAAATTAAATATGAAATAAAATAATTATGCTTATTTAAACTTCCGTAATCATGATGTTTGACGTGTTGATTTTAGTTTTATGCCCATGGGTTAATTGTCCTTTGTCCTGGATTATTTAATATGTCCATACGGATTTGTCCATAATAGTCCATCAGTCATAAATATAAAGAGCGAAAGCCTTCGTCAAATTATTCTTATTCCCGAAGTCAAATATTCCAACTAATTGGGGATTCGAATTGTAACAAGGTTTTAATACTTTGTTTAATGAATACACCAGGTTATCGACTGCGTGTAAACCAAGGTTTTACTACTGTGTTAACAATTACACCAATTACCCTTGAATGTAATTCACCCCTGTTTCAACAAGTCTATTAACTATTAATCCAGTTCCGTATCCGGTAAAATGAATAATTATTGGTATTTATAGATATCCCGCCCACCGTACCCAGTCAAGCGTATGTGGTTATATATAAATACGTCGAATTATAAGTTTGTATATTAAATTAACAAGGTATTGTTTAGTTAATATAAAACCCATTAATAACCCATAGTCTAATTTCCACAAGTGTCGTTCTTTTATCCAAACCCCAATTATGGTACAAAGCCCAATTACCCAATTTTAGTAATTAGCCCAACATCATAATTACTTCGGATTTAAATAAGCATAATAATAACTTAGCTAGGAGGCATTAAATTAAAAAGGTTGAACATAACTTACAATGATTAAAAATAGCGTAGCGTTACACGGACAGAATTTCGACTTACACCCTTACAACTTTCGCTAACATACTGTGATGACCCGGAAATTTCGACTAAATTTAAACTTAATCTTAAATGATTAATGATTTCGACACGATAAGTAAAGTCTGTAAAACTGAATCTCAAAAATTTTAAACTATTCAAATACCCTTCAGTTGTTCTCAACGATTCGCGAACCATTGTATGTAAATAGATACATATATATATACTATAACTTGAAAACGTAATAAAGTTTTAATTGCATGTTACCGTACATTAAATTTATTGGTTTATATATCTATTTGAATATATATGATTTCAAGTTATTTAGTAAACGATAGTAACATTCGATTATTGATTCGATTGATATTTAGATAAGTTAACTAAAACGTTTAAGATGAACAAGTAAAACACTAATTTGCTACAGTATTTTCAAATTGCTACAGTACCCAAAATGCTACAGTGTTTTTGAAAATCACTATTTGCTACAGTAAAATTTACTTTGCTACAGTAAATTGCTACAGTAAAAAATGACTTTGCTACAGTAACTTGCTACATTAAAACACTATTTTAAAAATGTATTTTAACAAATAGTGAGACGATGATTTATAGAAGTAAATGACCAAAACACTCTAAAGTTTAAGATATACTTTGAGTGGTATAGTTTATGGATAACTTAAGGCTATATTTTGACAAAGGTACGTGACACGGAACGTAAAATGCAAGTTTTCTAAAGGTACGAAAGGACATTCGAAAAACCGGAACGGGGACATAAGTCAAGTGATGACGTACGACTTATCGGAACAAAAATTACAAATCAACTATGCACGGGAATAAAATATAATATATAATTAATTAATTTAAATTATATATTATATATATATTATTTAATTATGTCGACAAGCATTAGGACAAAATTATGTGAGCTGGAAAAATGGGCCATGCGATCGCATGGCCAATGGCCTTCAGAACCATGCGATCGCATGGGGTCTGGGGACAGGCCACAACTATAAAAACTTGATCATTCTGCTTCTATTTTAACATATATTACTCCGTATTTATTTTATTTATTTATTATTATTATTATTATTATTATTATTATTATTATTAATAAGATTATTATTATTAAGATTATTATTAATCTTATTATTTTTATTATTAATGTTATTATTTTTGCGATACAAAAATAATAATGTACATAAAATATTACGACGAAGTGCTGTCCAAGTAATTTTCAAAATGAGTTTCCGAGCGAGCTAGAGCTAAGGAAAATATGGGTTATTACCAAGGAGGTTATGGGTAATGTTCGGGGGTATTTTTGTGAATCAAACCTCGTGTTTATCATCTCCGATGCGTCTACGTGCTTTCCTGCAATATTGTATATCAATATAAAACAGTGAGTTCATTGATCCCTTTTTATACATATTTTTGGGCTGAGAATACATGCGCTGTTTTATAAAATGAATACAAAAACTAAAACTGGTTTGAGTGAGTTTCATTGATCCTTTTTTAATTGCTTTTGCAATATATATTTTTGGGCTGAGAATACATGCACTTTATTTTAAACGCAATGGATACAAGTACATACTAAATTCTACACTGAGTTTGAACCGAAAATCCCTTAGCTTTGGTAACTGTTAACTGCCAGTTATAAGAACTGGTGGGCGCGAGTAGTAGTATATGGATCCATAGGGCTTGATATCCCCGTCCGAGCTAGAGCACTAGCCTTTTAACGGACGTATGCTATTTGAGAAGCGTACACGTTGGTTTGCGTGTATTATTAAGATGATTATACAAAGGGTACAAATTATATAAACGTTAAAGTTTAGTTACCAGGGTGCTCAATTTTGTAGAACCAATTGATAAACGTTTCGGATGAAACAACTGAAATCTTGTGATCCACCTTTTATGTAAAACCTATTGATAAACGTTTTGAATAAAACAACTGAACTTTTGTAATCCACATTGATATACGGATTATGTGTAATATTAAAACTATGAACTCACCAACCTTTGTGTTGACACTTGAAATATAATATATGTGCCGACGATTTATTTTATAAATATAATATATATATAATTAATATAATTAATTATATATTATATTATATTTATATACATAGTTAACTTATAATTTTTAATCCGTTGCGTCGAGCGTTGAGAGTTGACTCTGGTCCCGGTTTCGGATTTTCGAACGTCCTTGCGTACAATTTAATATCTTGTACTTTGCGTTTTGAATCTTGTACTCTTGTAATTTCGAGACGTTTCTTATCAATAATTGGAACCTCTTTGATTGTATTTTGTACTTTTGAGCTTTTTGGTCGTTTGCGTCTTCACTTCATCGAATCTCTCTTTTGTCTTCACCTTTTATTATTTAAACGAATATCACTTGTAAATAGAACAATTGCAACTAAAAGCTTGTCTTTCTTGAGGAATAATGCTATGAAATATATGTTCGTTTTTAGCATTATCAATATTCTTATATATGCATATTGTTAATGTCGGTTACCAGGTGTTCACCATATGAATGATTTTTATCTCTATGTATGGGATGTGTATTGAAATATGAAATCTTGTGGTCTATTATTATGATTTGATATATATAAGTTAAACATATAATTCACCAACATTTTTGTTGACGTTTTAAGCATGTTTATTCTCAGGTGATTATTAAGAGCTTCCACTGTCGCATACTTAAATAAGGACGAGATTTGGAGTCCATGCTTGTATGATATTGTGTAAAAACTGCATTCAAGAAACTTATTTTGTTGTAACATATTTGTATTGTAAACCATTATGTAATGGTCGAGTGTAAACAGGATATTTTAGATTATCATTATTTGATAATCTACGTAAAGCTTTTTAAACCTTTATTGATGAAATAAAGGTTATGGTTTGTTTTAAAATGAATGCAGTCTTTGAAAAACGTCTCATATAGAGGTCAAAACCTCGCAACGAAATCAATTAATATGGAACGTTTTTAATCAATAAGAACGGGACATTTCAGTTGGTATCCGAGCGTTGGTCTTAGAGAACCAGAATTTTGCATTAGTGTGTCTTATCGAGTTTGTTAGGATGCATTAGTGAGTCTGGACCTCGACCATGTTTACTTGAAAAATGATTGCTTAACAAATTTTGTTGAAAACTATATATTTTTAACATGTGAATATTATGTGATATATTAATCTCTTAACGCGTTTGATATTATGTGATAGATGTCTACCTCTAGAACAAGTCCCATTGACTCACCTAATAATAATGAAGAGTCAAATGTAAATTGGAATGATTCGTGGACTGATTCACAAGTTCCCGAAGAGGAACTGGAAGAAGAGTCGTAACCGGAAGAAGAATCGGAACCGGAAGAAGAATCGGAACCGGATGAAGAAATAGAACCGGTGGGGGAATAATAAAACGGTTAAGTAAAAGAAAATCCTCAACCAACCGACCAAGGTTAATTATGGTCAATGGTGTTTCCGCCAAGGAAGCAAAATATTGGGAGGATTACCAATTCTCCGATGAATCGGATTCCGACGAGAATTCCGATGATGTTATAGAAATTACCCCAACTGAATTTAAAAAGGCAAAAGAAAATAATAAGGGAAAGGGCATAAAAATAGAGAAATCTAATTCCAACCCCGATGAACTTTATATGTATCGTCAACCCCCGAAGTCCTTAAGTTGTAACAATGACCCGGGAACCTCTAAACCACCAGGTTTTTCTAAACCAATGTGGAAAACGACGGCTCGTATTAGGGGAACATCATATATCCCTAGAAACTTGGCAAAACGAACCAAAACCGAAGAAGAAGAAACAAGCGAGTCGGAATAAGATAGTTGTATTCGTGTGGTGTAATATATGTAATATAGTGTGCTTATGCTTTATGATATATGTAAAAATTGCTTGTATTAATAAGTATTTTTTTTATAATCTAACTCTTGTCTATTTTACAGTATAAAAACACAAAATGGATAGACAACCCAATATTTTAAGAGACCTACCCGGAGACATGATTGATGAAATCTTGTCTAGAGTCGGTCAGAATTCTTCGGCACAACTATTTAAGGCGAGATCAGTTTGTAAGACATTCGAAGAACGTTCCAAGAATGCCTTGGTTTATAAAAGGCTTTCGTTCGAAAGATGGGGGATATCACATTGGGAAATCCATAAGTTACGATGTGTTTACTTTGACGCATATATTGCGGGGAACCCAAATGCTATTTTACGCAATGGGTTAAGAAATTATTTTGACTCAATATATCCGAATATTGGACTTTGTGATTTAGAAAAAGTGGCTAACATGCAACATAAAGAAGCATGTTATGCTTACGGATTAGTAATGTTCGCTTCTCACCAAAGTGAGAACAAGAACATCGGGCTACAACTATTAAACAAAACGTTCCCACAAGTGACGGAGTCGGTAATTGGGGTAAGAAATGAGGTTTTTAGATTGTTACGGGACTGTTGGACATTACGTAACCCTCGTCCCTTTGACGACATTACAACACGCTGTCTTATCAACGGCCATAACGGTTATGTTCCACAAGACCAAGGATGGGAAGTAATCCTAGTAAAACCAGAATGCATGACTTGTTTCTGGACGTATGAATTACGTGTCTTTATTGCCTTTGCTGAACGACTTGTGTACTAGCTAGAATTATCTTCACAACAATCTTTTATCAAATTTATTGTGTGCTATATTTCATGCTTTATGTAAAATAAGCGGTATTGTAAGTTTGTAAAATATTGTATAAAAGTTTGAACGCGAAATATTATTATAGTCAGTTTTTCATATAGAATTGTAGTAGTTGAATTGTATATTAGCTACTAAGTATGAACTTAACGAGTAGGTACTACCCGAATTTAAACTTATAAAACGCTAATATGAAGAAAAAGCTTTTATAAATGAGTTCATATTATGCTACAAAATACTATTAACTACTCTTAATATTCTGTATGATTAACTTGTTCCATTTGACTATTTTGAAGGGAATGGCACCGACTACTCGACACACCGTGAATATGAATGAAGAGGAATTCCGTACTTTTCTAGCTTCAAACATAGCCGCAGTACAGGCTGCGCTACATACCAACAATAACCTTGGATCTAGCAGTACAGGAAATCGTGTAGGATGCACCTACAAAGAATTCACTGCCTGCAAACCTTTGGAATTTGATGGAACCGAAGGACCGATCGGATTGAAACGGTGGACCGAGAAGGTCGAATCGGTGTTTGCCATAAGTAAGTGTACTGAAGAGGACAAAGTGAAGTACGCTACGCATACCTTCACAGGTTCTGCGTTAACATGGTGGAATACCTATCTAGAGCAAGTGGGACAAGATGATGCGTACGTACTACCGTGGTCAGCATTCAAGCACTTGATGAACGAGAAGTACCGTCCCAGAACCGAGGTCAATAAGCTCAAGATAGAACTTAGAGGGTTACGAACCCAAGGATTTGATATTACCACGTACGAAAGACGATTCACAGAATTGTGCCTATTGTGTCCGGGAGCATTCGAAGATGAGGAAGAGAAGATTGACGCGTTTGTGAAAGGATTACCGGAAAGAATCCAAGAAGATATAAGTTCACACGAGCCCGCCTCCATACAACAGGCATGTAGAATGGCTCACAAAATAGTGAACCAGATTGAAGAAAGAATTAAAGAACAGACTGCTGAAGAGGCCAATGTGAAGCAAGTCAAAAGAAAGTGGGAGGAAAATGGTGATAAGAATCACCAATACAACAACAACAGCAATTACAACAATAATCGCAACAATTATCCCAACAATCGCAACACCAATCGCAACTACAACAAATGGCCTAACAACAACAACAACAACAACAACAGCAACTACAACAATCATCCCAACAACAATAATAACCGCAACAACAACAATCAGAAGCAGCTATGCCAAAGGTGTGAAAAGTATCACTCGGGGTTCTGCACCAAATTTTGCAACAAGTGTAAAAGAAATGGTCATAGCGCGGCGAAGTGTGAGGTCTACGGACCAGGGGTTAATAGAACGAAAGGAACAAATGGTGTCGGAACGAGTAATGGCAGAGCAAGTAGTGTCGGAGCAAGTTATGCCAATGTAGTTTGTTATAAATGTGGAAAACCGGGCCACATTATTAGAAATTGCCCGAACCAGGAGAACACGAATGGACAAGGTCGCGGAAGAGTTTTCAATATTAATGCGGCAGAGGCACAGGAAGACCCGGAGCTTGTTACGGGTACATTTCTTATTGACAATAAATCTGCTTACGTTTTATTTGATTCGGGTGCGGATAGAAGCTATATGAGTAGAGATTTTTGTGCTAAATTAAGTTGTACATTGACGCCTTTGGATAGTAAATTTTTACTCGAATTAGCAAATGGTAAATTAATTTCAGCAGATAATATATGTCGGAATCAAGAAATTAAACTGGTTAGCGAAACATTTAAGATTGATTTGATACCAGTAGAGTTAGGGAGTTTTGATGTGATAATCGGTATGGACTGGTTGAAAGAAGTGAAAGCAGAGATCGTTTGTTACAAAAATGCAATTCGCATTATACGAGAAAAAGGAAAACCCTTAATGGTGTACGGAGAAAAGGGCAACACGAAGCTACATCTTATTAGTAATTTGAAGGCACAAAAAATAATAAGAAAATGTTGCTATGCTGTTCTAGCACACGTCGAGAAAGTACAGACTGAAGAAAAGAGCATCAATGATGTTCCCATTGCAAAAGAATTTCCCGATGTATTTCCAAAAGAATTACCGGGATTACCCCCACATCGATCCGTTGAATTTCAAATAGATCTTGTACCAGGAGCTGCACCAATAGCTCGTGCTCCTTACAGACTCGCACCCAGCGAGATGAAAGAACTGCAAAACCAATTACAAGAACTTTTAGAGCGTGGTTTCATTCGACCAAGCACATCACCGTGGGGAGCTCCTGTTTTTTTTGTCAAGAAGAAAGATGGTACATTCAGGTTGTGTATCGACTACCGAGAGTTGAACAAACTTACCATCAAGAAACGCTACCCACTACCGAGAATCGACGACTTATTTGATCAACTACAAGGCTCGTCTGTTTATTCAAAGATTGACTTACGTTCCGGGTATCATCAAATGTGGGTGAAAGAAGATGATATTCCAAAGACTGCTTTCAGAACACGTTACGGTCATTACGAGTTTATGCTCATGCCGTTTGGTTTAACTAATGGACCAGCTGTGTTCATGGACCTTATGAACCGAGTGTGTGGACCATACCTTGACAAGTTTGTCATTGTTTTCATTGATGACATACTTATTTACTCAAAGAATGACCAAGAACACGGTGAACATTTGAGAAAGGTGTTAGAAGTATTGAGGAAGGAAGAACTGTACGCTAAGTTTTCAAAGTGTGCATTTTGGTTGGAAGAAGTTCAATTCCTCGGTCACATAGTGAACAAAGAAGGTATTAAGGTGGATCCGGCAAAGATAGAAACTGTTGAAAAGTGGGAAACCCCGAAAACTCCGAAACACATACGCCAGTTTTTAGGACTAGCTGGTTACTACAGAAGGTTCATCCAAGACTTTTCCAGAATAGCAAAACCCTTGACTGCATTAACGCATAAAGGGAAGAAATTTGAATGGAATGATGAACAAGAGAAAGCGTTTCAGTTATTGAAGAAAAAGCTAACTACGGCACCTATATTGTCATTGCCTGAAGGGAATGATGATTTTGTGATTTATTGTGACGCATCAAAGCAAGGTCTCGGTTGTGTATTAATGCAACGAACGAAGGTGATTGCTTATGCGTCTAGACAATTGAAGATTCACGAACAAAATTATACAACGCATGATTTGGAATTAGGCGCGGTTGTTTTTGCATTAAAGACTTGGAGGCACTACTTATATGGGGTCAAAAGTATTATATATACCGACCACAAAAGTCTTCAACACATATTTAATCAGAAACAACTGAATATGAGGCAGCGTAGGTGGATTGAATTATTGAATGATTACGACTTTGAGATTCGTTACCACCCAGGGAAGACAAATGTGGTAGCCGATGCCTTGAGCAGGAAGGACAGAGAACCCATTCGAGTAAAATCTATGAATATAATGATTCATAATAACCTTACTACTCAAATAAAGGAGGCGCAACAAGGAGTTTTAAAAGAGGGAAATTTAAAGGATGAAATACCCAAAGGATCGGAGAAGCATCTTAATATTCGGGAAGACGGAACCCGGTATAGGGCTAAAAGGATTTGGGTACCAAAATTTGGAGATATGAGAGAAATGGTACTTAGAGAAGCTCATAAAACCAGATACTCAATACATCCTGGAATGGGGAAGATGTACAAGGATCTTAAGAAACATTTTTGGTGGCCAGGTATGAAAGCCGATATTGCTAAATATGTAGGAGAATGTTTGACGTGTTCTAAGGTCAAAGCTGAACATCAGAAACCATCAGGTCTACTACAACAACCTGAAATCCCGGAATGGAAATGGGAAAACATTACCATGGATTTCATCACTAAATTGCCAAGGACTGCAAGTGGTTTTGATACTATTTAGGTAATAGTTGATCGTCTCACCAAATCAGCACACTTCCTGCCAATAAGAGAAGATGACAAGATGGAGAAGTTAGCACGACTGTATTTGAAGGAAGTCGTCTCCAGACATGGAATACCAATCTCTATTATCTCTGATAGGGATGGCAGATTTATTTCAAGATTCTGGCAGACATTACAGCAAGCATTAGGAACTCGTCTAGACATGAGTACTGCCTATCATCCACAAACTGATGGGCAGAGCGAAAGGATGATACAAACGCTTGAAGACATGCTACGAGCATGTGTTATTGATTTCAGAAACAGTTGGGATCGACATCTACCGTTAGCAGAATTTTCCTACAACAACAGCTACCATTCAAGCATTGAGATGGCGCCGTTTGAAGCACTTTATGGTAGAAAGTGCAGGTCTCCGATTTGTTGGAGTGAAGTGGGGGATAGACAGATTACGAGTCCAGAGATTATACAAGAAACTACCGAGAAGATCATCCAAATTCAACAACGGTTGAAAACCGCCCAAAGTCGACAAAAGAGCTACGCTGACATTAAAAGAAAAGATATAGAATTTGAAATTGGAGAGATGGTCATGCTTAAAGTTACACCTTGGAAAGGCGTTGTTCGATTTGGTAAACGAGAGCAATTAAATCCAAGGTATATTGGACCATTCAAGATTATTGATCGTGTCGGACCAGTAGCTTACCGACTTGAGTTACCTCAACAACTCACGGCTGTACATAACACTTTCCACGTCTCGAATTTGAAGAAATATTTTGCTAAAGAAGATCTCACTATTCCGTTAGATGAAATCCAAATCAACGAAAAACTTCAATTCATCGAAGAACCCGTCGAAATAATGGATCGTGAGGTTAAAAGACTTAAGCAAAACAAGATACCAATTGTAGAGGACCCGAGTTCACCTGGGAGCGTGAAGATCAGATGAAGAAGAAATACCCGCATCTATTTCCAGAAGATTCGTCAACACCTTCAACAGCTTAAAATTTCGGGACGAAATTTATTTAACGGGTAGGTACTGTAGTGACCCAAAATTTTCCATGTTTATATATATTAATTGAGATTGATATTTACATGATTAAATGTTTTCAACATGTTAAGCAATCAAACTTTTTAAGACTTGATTAATTGAAATATGTTTCATATAGACAATTGACCACCCAAGTTGACCGGTGATTCACGAACGTTAAAACTTGTAAAAACTATATGATGACATATATATGGATATTTATATAGTTAACATGATACTATGATAAGTAAACATATCATTAAGTATATTAACAATGAACTACATATGTAAAAACAAGACTACTAACTTAATGATTTTTAAACGATACATATATGTAACGATTATCGTTGTAAAGACATTTAATGTATATATATATCATATTAAGATATATTCATACATGATAATATCATGATAATATAATAATTTAAAATCTCATTTGATATTATAAACATTGGGTTAACAATATTTAACAAGATCGTTAACCTAAAGGTTTCAAAACAACACTTACATGTAACGACTAACGATGACTTAACGACTCAGTTAAAATGTATATACATGTAGTGTTTTAATATGTATTTATACACTTTTGAAAGATTTCAATACACTTATCAAAATACTTCTACTTAACAAAAATGCTTACAATTACATCCTCGTTCAGTTTCATCAACAATTCTACTCGTATGCACCCGTATTCGTACTCGTACAATACACAGCTTTTAGATATATGTACTATTGGTATATACACTCCAATGATAAGCTCTTAGCAGCCCATGTGAGTCACCTAACACATGTGGGAACCATCATTTGGCAACTAGCATGAAATATCTCATAAAATTACAAAAATATGAGTAATCATTCATGACTTATTTACATGAAAACAAAATTACATATCCTTTATATCTAATCCATGCACCAACGACCAAAAACACCTAAAAACACTTTAATTCTTCAATTTTCTTCATCTAATTGATCTCTCTCAAGTTCTATCTTCAAGTTCTAAGTGTTCTTCATATATTCTACAAGTTCTAGTTACATAAAATCAAGAATACTTTCAAGTTTGCTAGCTCACTTCCAATCTTGTAAGGTGATCATCCAACCTCAAGAAATCTTTGTTTCTTACAGTAGGTTATCATTCTAATACAAGGTAATAATCATATTCAAACTTTGGTTCAATTTCTATAAATATAACAATCTTATTTCAAGTGATGATCTTACTTGAACTTGTTTTCGTGTCATGATTCTGCTTCAAGAACTTCGAGCCATCCAAGGATTCGTTGAAGCTAGATCCATTTTTCTCTTTTCCAGTAGGTTTATCCAAGGAACTTAAGGTAGTAATGATGTTCATAACATCATTCGATTCATACATATAAAGCTATCTTATTCGAAGGTTTAAACTTGTAATCACTAGAACATAGTTTAGTTAATTCTAAACTTGTTCACAAACAAAAGTTAATCCTTCTAACTTGACTTTTAAAATCAACTAAACACATGTTCTATATCTATATGATATGCTAACTTAATGATTTAAAACCTGGAAACACGAAAAACACCGTAAAACCGGATTTACGCCGTCGTAGTAACACCGCGGGCTGTTTTGGGTTAGTTAATTAAAAACTATGATAAACTTTGATTTAAAAGTTGTTATTCTGAGAAAATGATTTTTATTATGAACAAGAAACTATATCCAAAAATTATGGTTAAACTCAAAGTGGAAGTATGTTTTCTAAAATGGTCATCTAGACGTCGTTCTTTCGACTGAAATGACTACCTTTACAAAAACGACTTGTAACTTATTTTTCCAACTATAAACCTATACTTTTTCTATTTAGATTCATAAAATAGAGTTCAATATGAAACCATAGCAATTTGATTCACTCAAAACGGATTTAAAATGAAGAAGTTATGGGTAAAACAAGATTGGATAATTTTTCTCATTTTAGCTACATGAAAATTGGTAACAAATCTATTCCAACCATAACTTAATCAACTTGTATTTATATTATGTAATCTTGAGATACCATAGACACATATACAATGTTTCGACCTATCATGTCGACACATCTATATATATTTCGGAACAACCATAGACACTCTATATGTGAATGTTGGAGTTAGCTATACGGGGTTGAGGTTGATTCCAAAATATATATAGTTTGAGTTGTGATCAATACTGAGATACGTATACACTGGGTCGTGGATTGATTCAAGATAATATTTATCGATTTATTTCTGTACATCTAACTGTGGACAACTAGTTGTAGGTTACTAACGAGGACAGCTGACTTAATAAACTTAAAACATCAAAATATATTAAAAGTGTTGTAAATATATTTTGAATATACTTTGATATATATGTATATATTGTTATAGGTTCGTGAATCAACCAGTGGCCAAGTCTTACTTCCCGACGAAATAAAAATCTGTGAAAGTGAGTTATAGTCCCACTTTTAAAATCTAATATTTTTGGGATGAGAATACATGCAGGTTTTATAAATGATTTACAAAATAGACACAAGTACGTGAAACTACATTCTATGGTTGAATTATCATAATCGAATATGCCCCTTTTTATTAAGTCTGGTAATCTAAGAATTAGGGAATAGACACCCTAATTGACGCGAATCCTAAAGATAGATCTATTGGGCCTAACAAACCCCATCCAAAGTACCGGATGCTTTAGTACTTCGAAATTTATATCATATCCGAAGGGTGTCCCGGAATGATGGAGATATTCTTATATATGCATCTTGTTAATGTCGGTTACCAGGTGTTCACCATATGAATGATTTTTATCTCTATGTATGGGATGTGTATTGAAATATGAAATCTTGTGGTCTATTATTATGATTTGATATATATAGGTTAAACCTATAATTCACCAACATTTTTGTTGATGTTTTAGGCATGTTTATTCTCAGGTGATTATTAAGAGCTTCCGCTGTCGCATACTTAAATAAGGACGAGATTTGGAGTCCATGCTTGTATGATATTGTGTAAAAACTGCATTCAAGAAACTTATTTTGTTGTAACATATTTGTATTGTAAACCATTATGTAATGGTCGTGTGTAAACAGGATATTTTAGATTATCATTATTTGATAATCTACGTAAAGCTTTTTAAACCTTTATTGATGAAATAAAGGTTATGGTTTGTTTTAAAATGAATGCAGTCTTTGAAAAACGTCTCATATACAGGTCAAAACCTCGCAACGAAATCAATTAATATGGAACGTTTTTAATCAATAAGAACGGGACATTTCACTTCCCACTCACATGAGTGGAACCAAGAAAAAGATATCGTTAGATCATCTAAAGCAGCTAGAGCCGATTCTAGCCATGACTTAGATTCCATTTTCGCAAAGATAGATGCTGTCGAGAGACGAATGGAAAAGATGACTAAAGATATACACTCAATACGAATTAGTTGTGAGCAGTGTGGAGGACCACATTTGACAAAAGATTGTCTCAGTATTGAACTAACAATGGAACAAAGAGAGAATGTTTCATATCTAAACCAAAGGCCTGGAAATAATTATCAGAATAATTATCAACCGCCAAGACCGATTTACAATCAAAACCAGAATTATAACAGAAATATTCCATACAACAACCAACAAGGTCCTAGCAATCAACAAGTATCCAACAATACTTACAATCAGCAAAGACCTAATTTTCAAAACAAACCACCACAACCCGATGATAAAAAGCCGAATTTAGAAGATATGATGACAAAGCTAGTTGAAACTCAAACGCAGTTTTTCACATCTCAAAAACAAACTAATGAACAAAATGCTCAAGCATTTAGAAATCAACAAGCTTCTATTCAAAATCTGGAACAAGAAGTAAGTAACCTAGCAAGGTTAATAGGTGAAAGAAAACCAGGAAGTTTACCTAGTGATACAAATGCTAACCCCCGAAATGAAACAGCTAAAGCTATTACCACAAGAAGTGGTACAACACTTAAACCACCTGAAATACCTGTAACTTCTGATGAAGCTATTCCTACTCCACAAGAACCACAACCTGATCAAGATAAGGAAAAAGAACCGGTAGTTGAAAAGGTTATTGAAGATAATACAGTTAAGGCTAAACCTTATGTTAAACCATACCAACCACCACTTCCTTACCCAAGTAAATTGAAAAAAGAGAAACTTGAAGCCGAGCAATCCAAATTCTTGGATATATTTAAACAAATAAATGTAAATCTTCCTTTCATTGATGTAATTTCAGGAATGCCTAGATATGCTAAATTTTTGAAAGATCTGATCACAAATAGAAAGAAAATGGAAGAACTCTCGGCTGTTACTATGAATGCTAATTGTTCAGCAGTGCTGTTGAATAAGATACCAGAAAAACTATCTGATCCAGGAAGTTTCACAATTCCATGTTTTCTGGGAAGTCTTAGTTCAATAGAAGCATTGGCAGATTTAGGTGCTATTATAAATTTAATGCCGTATTCATTATACGCTAAACTAGACCTTGGAGAATTGAAACCAACAAGAATAAGTATACAACTAGCCGATCGATCAATAAAATATCCTAGAGGGATAATGGAGAACATGCTAGTTAAAGTTGGTACTTTAGTATTTCCAGTAGATTTTGTTGTTCTGGACATGGAAGAAGATTCTCAAGTTCCTCTCATATTAGGAAGACCATTCTTAAACACGGCTAAAGCAATGATAGACGTGTTTGGTAAAAAATTGACCCTAAGTATAGAGGACGAGAGTGTTACCTTTTCAGTTGATAGAGCAATGCAACAACCGCAATCTGCAGATGATACATGCTATTATATTCAAACTATCGACTCACATGCAGAATTGTTAGAAGAATTTCCAGAATTACAAGGAACAGGAGAATGTTCTATAGGAGAAAGTACTGAACCAATTGATGAAGCTGAAATGTTAGCTACACTAATAGCAAATGGATATGAACCAACAACATAAGAAATTCAAATGCTAAAAGAAGAAGACAGATATCGATACAAATCATCGATAGAAGAACCTCCAACATTATAGTTAAAGCCACTTCAAAACCATTTGGAATACGCTTATTTACATGGTGAATCTGAATTACCTGTAATAATATCGTCTTCTCTTCCTGAAAATGAAAAATCACAACTCATTTTTGTGTTGAAAGCTCATAAGCCAGCCATTGCATGGAAGATTCATGATATTAAAGGAATAAGTCCTTCGTATTGCACACATAAAATCCTTATGGAAGAAGGTCATAAAATGTATGTGCAACACCAACGAAGACTAAATCCTAAGATGCAAGATGTTGTTAAAAAAGAAATTATTAAACTGCTAGATGCAGGTTTAATTTATCCAATTTCTGATAGTCCATGGGTAAGCCCAGTTCAATGCGTGCCTAAGAAGGGTGGCATGACTGTCATTACAAATGAGAAAAATGAGCTTATTCCTACTAGGACTGTAACAGGATGGCGTGTATGTATTGATTATAGAAAATTAAATGACGCTACCAGAAAAGATCACTGTCCCTTACCTTTCATTGATCAAATGTTGGAAAGATTAGCCGAAAATAGTTACTATTGTTTTCTTGATGGTTTTTCCGGATATTTTCAAATTCCAATAGCACCCGAAGACCAAGAGAAAACCACATTCACGTGCCCTTATGGTACTTTTGCTTACAAACGCATGCCATTTGGACTTTGCAACGCCCCTGCAACCTTTCAAAGGTGCATGATGGCGATTCTTCACGACATGTTAGAAGAATGCATGGAAGTTTTCATGGATAACTTTTCAGTCTTCAGTGATACATTTGAATCATGTTTAGTTAATCTTGAACGAATGCTTATTAGATGCGAACAATTAAATCTAGTACTTAATTGGGAGAAATGCCATTTCATGGTTAAAGAAGGCATCGTTCTTGGTCATAAAATTTCAAAGGAAGGAATTGAAGTGGATAGAGCTAAAGTAGATGTAATTGCTAAACTTCCACATCCCACCAATGTTAGAGGAGTTAGGAGTTTTCTAGGGCATGCCGGTTTTTACCGACGTTTCATTAAAGATTTTTTCTAAAATTGCCACTCCTATGAATAAACTCCTAGAAAAGGATGCTCCATTCATCTTTTCAGATGAATGCATCAAATCTTTTAATATTCTTAAAGAGAAACTGACTAATGCGCCGATCATGATAACACCAAATTGGAATCTACCGTTTAACTTATGTGCGATGCAAGTGATTTTGCAATGGGAGACGTTTTAGGACAAAGGATTGAAAAACGATTTCAACCTATATATTATGCTAGTAAGACGTTACAAGGAGCACAAACGAATTACACAACTACTAAAAAAGAACTCCTTGCTATTGTCTTTGCTTTTGACAAATTTCGTTCATATCTCGTTCTAGCAAAAACGGTGGTCTATACCGACCATTCTGCTCTTAGATACCTATTTTCGAAACAAGATGCTAAACCACGATTAATCCGTTGGATCTTACTCTTACAAGAATTCGATATTGAAATCCGAGATAAAAGAGGAGCAGAAAATCTCGCCGCTGATCATCTTTCTCGTCTTGAAAATCCCGAATTAGAAGTTCTAAATGAATCGGCCATACAAGACAACTTTCCTGATGAATATCTATTGAAGATAGATTATAATGAAATTCCATAGTTTGCAGACTACGCAAACTACTTAGTTTGTGGATTCCTTGAAAAAGGATTGTCGTACCAAAAACGAAAGAAATTCTTTAGTGATATAAAACACTATTTCTGGGAAGATCCACATTTGTTTAAAAGTTGTCCAGATGGAATAATACGCCGATGTGTATTCAGAGATGAAGCTAGTAAAATCTTAAACCATTGTCACACAGGACCAACAGGAGGGCATTATGGGCCTCAACTAACAGCAAGAAAAGTTTATGATGCTGGATTCTATTGGCCTACAATTTACAAAGACGCACACCTTCTTTGCAAATCCTGTGATGCTTGTCAAAGGGCCGGAAAAATAAGTCAACGTGATGAAATGCCACAAAATGTCATTCAAGTATGTGAAGTATTTGACATTTGGGGTATTGACTTTATGGGTCCATTTCCAAAATCTCATAATAATCTCTACATTATCGTAGCCATTGATTATGTATCTAAATGGGCGGAAGCACAAGCTCTCCCAACTAACGATGCGCGAGTTGTAGTCAACTTTTTAAAACGTCTTTTTGCAAGGTTTGGAACACCGAAAGCTTTAATAAGTGATCGGGGTACTCATTTCTGTAATAATCAACTTGAGAAAGTTCTTAAAAGATATGGAGTAACTCATAAAATCTCCACCGCATATCATCCACAAACAAGTGGACAAGTTGAAAATACCAACCGAGCTTTAAAATGTATTCTAGAGAAAACCGTAGGATCAAATCCGAAGAAATGGTCCAGTAAATTGGAGGATGCACTCTGGGCTTTTAGAACAGCCTACAAAACTCCAATTGGAACCACACCTTTTAAACTCGTTTACGGAAAAGGATGTCATCTTCCAGTAGAAATTGAACACAAAGCATTTTGGGCTTTGAAGACATGTAATCTTGATTTACATGAAGCTGGACGTCTTCGGTTAAGTCAACTAAACGAATTAGAAGAATTAAGACATGAAGCATACGAAAATTCGTTAATCTATAAAGAAAGAACGAAGAAATGGCATGATAAAAGAATCAGAAGTTCAAAAGAATTTAAAGAAGAAGACAGAGTTCTTCTTTTTAATTCACGATTCAAGCTATTTCCTGGAAAATTGAAATCAAGATGGTCTGGACCATTCATAGTCAAAAGAGTTTTCCCATACGGTACAGTAGAATTAATAAATTCAAATGGGATTGAATTTAAGGTTAATGGTCACAGAGTTAAACACTACATAGACAGTCCAATGGAAGTCGACAACGAAGTTAATCACAATTTCGATACCCCAGCTAACTAAGTGTGGGGAGAATCAAGTCTTTAAAGGTTTATGTATTTCTGTTAGAGTTAGATTTTCTGTTTTCGTGTAGTTCTCGAAAATGGAACTCGAATGGTCTTTCCCTAGCAGACCCTAAAGAACTAGTCTTCTCCCCCCATTCTGAATTTTTATTTTTTTAGGTTTTTACGAAATGAAGACTTCCTGTGAACTAAACCATGGTCTAATGCTACACGCTTTGATCACTAAACGTAATAATGACACACTTCCGAGTGAACTAGTATCAGTAATCAGAGAAAGATTGGACGGAGTAAGAAAAGAATCCAGATGCGAAGATAATAAGTTACAATTTGGTAAAGGAAAATCAAAATCCGTAACGAAAAGAAGAGCACGACACCTTGAAAGATGTCACAAATGCGGAAAATGGTCACATGGAGGTAAATGTTCAAATAATCAAACCTATTCAAACACCGAATTTGTTACTTTATGCAGAGATGGACCGTTCATATGTTTAGAAGAAAAAACACTGAATGCTCGAGGTTACGCCTATGTAGCTATGGAAAACCAATTAAACCGACTATCTTATGAGTGAGATAGATCGTATCACTAAGAATACTATCTCACAAGTAAGTCTGTACAGTTTTTATTTTTTTTATTTTTTTTATTTTTAACCTTTTGATAATAAACGCTAATTTGTTCGCTATAAAGTTTTAAATTGGTATTCGATGAAATTAGGTTTGGCGACCGAAATTATTGATATCATACAAAAATTTATTACATCACTGCGAAATTTAACGTTTATTCTTAAGGTATAAATATCTTTAATCAATCAACCCAAAATATTTCAAAAATTCGTCATGAGTTAAATTAGGTCATGGAACCGAAATTACTTTACCGAAAAGAGGGACGCATATTTTTGATAATATTTGATTGATTAAAGTGGGATAAAAGACCAAAAAGATTTTTAATTTGATTTTTACCATGTTTTTAAAATTAATATATAAATCTTAAATTAATATTATAAACATTTTAAATTAATATATTTAAAATTGTAAATATTTGAACAATTGATATTTTTAAGTTTGTATGTATAAAAACAAAAATATAATATAAGTTTGGTGTGAATTTTTAATTTTTAAAAATATGAATTTTTAATTTTATGCATTTTAATATTAAGTTTGGTGTGAATTTTTAATTTTGTGCATTTTAAATTTAAGTTTGGTGTGAATTTAAAAACAAAAATTTACTTTATTTCGTTAAGTTAAAAATATGATTTTTAAAATTCGTCGTGAGTTGAAGACTAGGGCTTTGAACCTAAATTGCTTTACTCGAGGGAGGGACGAGAACTTTTATTATCATTATTTTTAATCCTATTAAACTAAAGTATTCCAAAAACATTAAAAAAAAAACCCAAAAATCTTTGCTTTTAAAACCGCGCTTTAAATTGACAAATTTTAAAATTTTGTCGAGGGACGGACTAGGACATCGTTTCGAAACGACCTCGTCCTAAAACAAAGGAAAACAAAATTTTAAATTTATTTTAATTAATTGTTTTATAAGTTAAGGTTTTATAAAAAAAAAAAGGGCCGCGACTCGCGGAGTTTGTAAAGGGTATATGCAGCGAGTCACGGAGCTTGAAAAATCCAGAAAAAAATAAAAACGCTGGAACAGATCAGTTTGCACACCACAACTCAAAAAACTACGAAAACACACACAATAAAACTCCCAAAATCGAAATTTTTCACCATTTTTCATCAAATTTTTTACTAAAATCATGTTGAGAAGGATGCTATCAAGGAATTACTCAAGAAAAACGGTAAATTTCTACACCTAAACCCCATTTAATCTGAAAATTAGTGTTCTTGAGCAATTTTATACCCAATTCGATTTTGATGCTTTTTAGTGTAATTATGCTTAAATTGTTTATGTATTATGCTTGTATAACCTAGATTGATGCTATTTAACATGATTAGAAGCCTTAAACTTCAAATTTTGAGTAATCTAGGGTTTGTGTTCTTGAGCAAATTTGGGGCTTTTTGATATAAACAGGTTATGGCCGATTTTTGTCATGAATTATTGCCAAATTAAGTAGTGTAACATGTTTAGGTAGTTAAATGATCCAAACTTTGAGCCTAAACATGATTTTTGAGAATTAAAGTAGACTTTTTCAAGTCTAAAATTCATGAACTTGATTTTTGAGAGATAATGCCATTTGAAACTTGTTTAATTGCTAGTAATGATTATTTTGACATGTTATTTGAGTTGAATGCTTATGAACTTGGTGAACATTTTCATATATGCTTATTTGAAAAAGTGTAGATTTGATAAAAATATGAAAATGAGCATAAGTTTGATATAAATTGGACATGTCATTGTAATTATTTTGATTGGTGATGTTGCTGACACTAATGCATATTTGGATGCACAAAAATTGTGTTTGATGTGTTTTGCAGACTGAAAGGGGTGAATCTTCATCCCAAGCTCGCAATGCTCCTCCTGAGAATGCGAAACAACAGGATGTTGATAACTATTACAAACAAGATATACCTCATCCAGTTATGACATTTTCAGATATGCACTTGGAAGATTTGCACCCGAACTTGAGATTTGACAGACGTTGGATATATTATCCAAAATACCAAAGGGGTTTGCATACTCTTCATTCTAAAGCTGTTGAAGTACCTAGGGTAATAAGATGGGAACCATTAGAAGCCGTAGAATTGGCCGGGCCAATTAGGGAATTACTTACACAGAGGTATGGTAATTCTACTTTTAACGATTGGGTACGATTATTCAACATGCGTAGTCCTGTATATAAAGTATGGTGTGAATAATTATTGTGTAGTATAGAAATAAATGATCGGGTAGCTAGTTTAACCGATCGATCTTTTATTAGATTTTTGTTAGGAGGTTCGATGCGCCACATGTCTTTACTAGACATGGCTCAGGCCTTACGTATATATACGCCTGAGGAACTAGCATCTGCCGATTGTCGAGGGTTGATACTAAACGGTAGAAAGATTGATGAAAATTTTGATACACATGGTGTATGGAGTCAAATGACTAGCCATCACCGATTTAAAGGGGGAAATTACTCTTATTTGGATATAGATAGAGCTGAGTTAAGAGTAATTCATAGGTTTTTAGCCAATTCGATTACACAACGAGGTAAGAATAAGGAAAAGGTAAATGAACAGGATTTGTTTTACCACATGTGTATTCGAGACCCACAAAGCACTGTAAGTATACCTTATTGTGTGGGTTATTATTTATCAGCTATGGTTAGGGGGATGGGACCGCATAGCATAATAGGAGGTGGTATATTTATTACATTAATTGCTGAGTATCTCAATGTGGATATAAGTCGGGGGGATTATTAATCGAAGAACCAGAACCCCACGATACAATTGGTTTAAATGTATACCATGGTGCTAAGTTTTGAAGAGGCAAAATAACGCCGCAGTACGATATAATGGTAGACATCCACAGGTTGAGAGAAACCAACAGCCAGGTAATGTGGGAGGGGGAAATGAAATGACAGAAATGCAAAGGTTTATAGCTTCTCAAGAGTATGAAAATGCTAGACATCGAGCATTAGAAGATTGGCAAGTTCATCAAAATCAAATCATAGCTCATTGCCAACATGTAGGTAGAAACTATATTCCTACTCCATCGCCCGTATTTCCTCCCTGGTCTATAGAGATCCAACCACCGTATCCTACGTATAACCCAGCCGAAGCATTTTATAACACATATGGTTATGCATGGAACCCCTACTGGTATCAGTATCATCCCTAGTCTACTTAGTTTTATTTATTTTATTATTTGTAATGTTGATACATTTAATACTTATGTTAATATTGTAATAGTTTTTATAATTTTCTAACTTTTATTATTAGATTTTAATAATTTTTGAATGTGGGGTAATATACCAAACTTCAAAAATATGTATATATGTTTGCAGTTTATCTTATGTACACAACAGGGTAAAACAACGCATTTTCAAAGACTGGCATTAAGTTCAGCAAAAACAACTAATTTTGACAACAAGATGCAAAATATATGTGAAATAACAACAAGACGGAATGAACAAATGATGTGCACCATTTATCATTCAGCAAACAAACACAAATATGTTTGGAAACTTTGGTAAAATTTAATCATTTCTACGCTAATCACCCTCAATAATTTAAATTGTTACTAATTTCTTGCAAATGAGGGCATTGCAAGATCTTAAGTGTGGGAAGGGGTTAAATTCTTTCAGATTTTTAAAATTTTTATCTTAAACACTTGGTTACCATTAAAAATACTAGTAAAGCAGTAGTTGTATTAGAATCTAGTGCTCTATGATAACAAAGAACAGCCCTAGTCTTATATATTGACTACCCAATTCTAGAAAAAAATTTCAAAATTTTCAATTAAATGAATTCAAAATCATGTTTATACATATTTATGAACGATAAAACTAGGTTTTAACACCGAAATTATTGTTACCTTGGAAAGGACATAAATTGAGAAACAAACTAAAATGTTAGAATTCATTTAAAATGGAATAGAGAAAAACAAAAAGGAAAAATAAAAGCCAAGTGTGAGAAAATTTACCAAGTTATTTTAAACATATGTCACATATTTCTGTAACAAATAATTGAAAATACTTTTGTTTTGAACGATAATTAACTGTTTTACCCGATTTACTGTAAGAAAGATGGATCTACACGATGAATCAATTCCATCATTAAAAGGAAGTAAAGTCTTCCGAAAAAGAAACGCGCTTCCTGATTTAGGTCATGAAGTTGTCGTCCAGACCAGCTGTAGGTTGACGAAAAACCTAGAAAAGTCATCACTAAAATCAGCAGGAAATCCACGGACCTCAGCATCAAACAGGGTCGCCAAGTGGTCAGATTTATCCTAACCATGAGAAAGATTTATCTCGTACAATGGGGGGCACCGTGCAAATTAGCTGGATAAGACTAATGAATCAGATCCCCAGAAAGGATAATCTCCTTAAAGATCAAAAATCAGCTTTTAAGACTGATATTACTCAATCCTTGAGATTGACCTTAAAGATTGAGAATTACAAACTCATGGAATTCAATGATATCTAAACTCGAGCTTGAACGAGAAAATATTTTGATCAAATTACAAACTGATTTGTTTTCTGAAAACCCATTTTCAATGCGTTCATTACCATTGAACGTAAAATCCTAGGAATTCACTTGAAATTCATTAGGTCACCTAAACCAAATCGGGTGTCAACCGTAAGAACGGTGGTTGCATAGTGGTCAAAGACAGGACCTTGTGCCAAACCTACAAATTATAAGGGTGAACTTTACTATTGCTCCTACCAAGGATAGTAATTGCGTCTGACACGTTATAGACCATAATTAAAAGCATGTCAGGGGACATTGCCTTAACAGTTGCTTGTTCAACGCTTTCCTTTACAACCGGACGGTAGTTTACCGAAAGGTAATATACGGAACAAGTAAACTGGATGTGTTGCTTTCCCAATACAAGGTTAGCAAGTGGGTGACACAAAACCACAAGTTTTGAGCTAAAATTTCAAATCTAAAACCCACCAAACCCACAAAAAGAATTTGCAAACACCGGTGAAGGGTTATTCCGGAAAACTTATCTAGGGTAAAAGCTAGATTTAATTTTCAAAAGATCAAATGTTTTCATAAAGATCCAATTTCCTTAATGGATCTAAATTTTTATAGTCATGTGGGACTGTAAACCATATCGTTACTACCATTGTTTATACCGCCGTATAGAAATCACTGATGTATAAAGTGTGAAGAATAAAGAAGTGATTCTAGTATTTCAAGACTATATTGCTTGAGGACAAGCAACGCTCAAGTGTGGAAATATTTGATAATGCTAAAAACGAACATATATTTCATAGCATTATTCCTCAAGATAGACAAGCTTTTAGTTGCAATTGTTCTATTTACAAGTGATATTCGTTTAAATAATAAAAGGTGAAGACAAAAGACAGATTCGACGAATTGAAGACGCAAACGACCAAAAAGCTCAAAAGTAAAAAATACAATCAAAGAGGTTCCAATTATTGATAAGAAACGTCTCAAAATTACAAGAGTATAAGATTCAAAACGCAAAGTACAAGATATTAAATTGTACGCAAGGACGTTCGAAAATCCAAAACCGGGACCAGAGTCAACTCTCAACGCTCGACGCAACGGACTAAAAATTACAAGTCAACTATGCACATAAATATAATATAATATTTAAATAATTACTAAAATTATTTATATATTATATTTATTTATATAATCCGTCGACAAGCTAGGAGCCAAGGTTTGGTGAGCTGTAAAAACAAACTCCGCGACTTGCGGAGTTTGAAGAAGAAATGGACCGCGAGTCGCGGAGCTTCCCTGGACTAAAATCTCTATAAAAGCCAACGCAGTTCGATCGTTTTTAATATCCAAAAATCCATCCTCTCTATATCTATACGTAATATTTATATTTATAATTTATATTTTAATTTTAATTTTAATTTTAATTCTAATAATAAGGGTATGTTAGCAAATGTTGTAAGGGTGTAAGTCGAAATTCTGTCCGTGTAACGCTACGCTATTTTTAATCATTGTAAGTTATGTTCAACCTCTTTAATTTAATGTCTCGTAGCTAAATTATTATTATACTTATTTAATCCGAAGTAATCATGATGTTGGGCTAAAAATATTAAAATTGGGTAATTGGGCTTTGTACCATAATTGGGATTTGGACAAAAGAACGACACTTGTGGAAATTAGACTATGGGCTATTAATGGGTTTTGTATTTGTTTAACTAAATGATAGTTTGTTAATTTTAATATAAAGATTTACAATTGGACGTCCCTATAAATAACCATATACACTCAATCGGACACGATGGGCGGGATATTTATATGTACGAATAATCGTTCATTTAACCGGACACGGGAATGGATTAATAGTCACTAGAATAATTAAAACAGGGGTGAAATTATGTACAAGGACACTTGGTATAATTGTTAACAAAGTATTAAAACCTTGGGTTACACGCAGTCGATAACCTGCTGTAATTATTAAACAAAGTATTAAAATCTTGTTACAGTTTAAGTCCTCAATTAGTTGGAATATTTAACTTCGGGTATAAGGATAATTTGACGAGGACACTCGCACTTTATATTTATGACTGATGGACTGTTATGGACAAAACCAGACGGACATATTAAATAATCCAGGACAAAGGACAATTAACCCATGGGCATAAAACTAAAATCAACACGTCAAACATCATGATTACGGAAGTTTAAATAAGCATAATTCTTTTATTTCATATTTAATTTCCTTTATTTTATATTTAATTGCACTTCTAATTATCGTACTTTTATTTATTGTTATTGTATTTAATTGCACTTTTATTTATCGTACTCTTTAATTATAGAATTTTATTTTATCGCACTTTAATTTATCGCAATTTTATTTTATCGTTATTTACTTTACGCTTTAAATTAAGTCTTGTATTTATTTTTAATATTTTACATTAGGTTTTAACTGCGACTAAAGTTTTTAAAATCGACAAACCGGTCATTAAACGGTAAAAACCCCCCTTTATAAAAATAATATTACTTATATATATATATATATTTGTATTTTTATAAAATAAAAGTAATTTAGCGTTAAGCTTTGTTTAAAGATTTTTTTTCCCCTGTGGAACGAACCGGACTTACTAAAAACTACACTACTGTACGATTAGGTACACTGCCTATAAGTGTTGTAGCAAGGTTTAAGTATATCCATTCTATAAATAAATAAATATCTTGTGTAAAATTGTATCGTATTTAATAGTATTTCCTTGTAAATTTTAATAGTATTTTATACCCCTTAGCGAAAACATCAGTCGTCATCCACAGGTAGAGAGAGGTTCAGATGAGGAAATGGAGGAACCGGATGACATTAGGGATGTCATTAGGGAGGCTATGACTGACGTCTACCAGCGTATAGATGAGGTAGAAATGACAAACGAGGCTAGACATAGTCAGTTCAAGCAGTGACACGCCAAGAATGTGTACGATCATTCCAGGCAACGACAGCATGATAGATGGCACTATCATCAGCATCAGATCATGAGCCAGCTATCACCTCAGGTACCAAATAACTAAATACCGATCTGACCTGCTTACTATCCTCCACACCAGCCCAATATGCAACTACCATTTACTCTCTACGACCCTAACCAGGCCTATCAGTACACCTATAACCAACCGTGGAACCCCTATCCAGATTGATATAGTTCCGTTGGTGATTTCTATGATTTTTATCTTTTTATTATTTTTATTTATTTAAGTTTAAACATATAATATTATGATACTTTTACTTTTATGTAAGTTTTAACATTTTTATTATGTTGTACTAATATTTCATATTTGATTTGAAAGTGGGATGTTAAGTCTCATTTCAAATTACCATGCATGTTATTATTTGTATGTATGTATATTGTTAATTGTATACAACAGGGTAAAACAGCGAATTTTCAAAGACTGGCATTAAGTTCAGCAAAAGCTACTAATTTTGACGACAAAACGGAAAACAAATGTGATGTAACAACAAGACGGAATGATCAAATGATGTGCACCATTTATCATTCAATAAACAAACACCAATATGTTTGGAAACTTTGGTAAAATTTAATCATTTTTCTACGCTAATCACCCTCAATAATTTAAATTGTTACTGATTTCTTGCAAATGAGGGTATTGCAAGATCTTAAGTGTGGGAAGGGGTTAAATTCTTTCGGATTTTTAAAAATTTTAAATTTAAACACTTGGTTACCATTAAAAATACTAGTAACGCAGTAGTTGTATTAGAATCTAGTGCTCTCTGATAATAAAGAACAACCCTAGTCTTATATACTGACTACCCAATTCTAGTAAATTTTTTTAAAATTTTCAACTAAATGAACTCAAAATCATGTTTATACATATTTATGAACGATAAAACTAGGTGTTAACACCGAAATTATTGTTACCTCGGAAAAGACATAAATTGAGAAACAACCCAAAATGTTAGAATTCATTTAAAATGGAATAGAGAAAAATAAAAAGGCAAAGAAAGGAAAATAAAAGCCAAGTGTGGGAAAAATTTACCAAATTATTTAGAACATATATCACATATTTTTGTACAAATAATTGAAGATACTTTTGTTTTGGACAATTTTATCAGTTTTACCAAATTTCTTATCATATATTTGAAAGAAAGATGGATCTACACGATGAATTAATTCCATCATTAAAAGAAAGTAAAGTCTTCCGAAAAAGAAACGCGCTTCTTGATTTAGGTCAGGAAGTTGTCGTCCAAACCAGTTGTAGAGTCTACGAAAAATCTTGAAAAGTTTTCTCGAAAATTAGCTAGAAATCCACGGACCTCAGCATCAAACAGGGTCGCCAAGTGGTCAGACTTATCCTAACCATGAGAGGATCTGTCTCGTACAATGGGGGCACCGTGCAAATTAGCTTATAAGACTAATGAATCAGATCCCCAGAAAGGATAATCTCCTTAAAGATCAAAAAATCAGCTTTTAAGCCTGATATTACTCAATCCTTGAGATTGACTTTAAAGATTGAGAATTACAAACTCATGGAATTCGATGATATCTAAACTCGAGCTTGAACGAGAAAATATTTTGATCAAAATTACAAACTAATTTGTTTTCTGAAAACCCATTTTCAATGCGTTCATTACCATTGAACGTAAAATCCTAGAAATTCACCTAGATTTCATTAGGTCACCTGAACCAAATCGGGTGTCAACCGTAAGAACGGTGGTTGCATAGCATGGTCGAAGACAGGACCTTGTGCCAGACCGAAAAACTATAGGGTGATCTTTACTATTGCTCCTACAAAGGATAGTAATTGCATCCGACACGATATAGACCATAATCAAAAGCATGTCACGAGACATTGCCTTAACCGTTGCTTGTTCAACGCTTTCCTTTACAACCGGACGGTAGTTTACCGAAAGGTAATATACGGAGCAAGTATACTGGACGTGTTGCTTTTCCAATACAAGGTTAGCAAGTGGGTGACACAAAACCGCAAGTTTTGAGCTAAAATTTTAAATATGAAACTCACACAACCCACAAAAAAAAATTGCAAACACCGGTGAAGGGTTATTCCGGAAAACTTATCTAGGGTAAAAGCTAGATTTAATTTTCAAAATATCAAATGTTTTCATAAAGATTCAATTTCCTTAAGGATCTAAATTTTCATAGTCATGTGGGACTATAAACCACAACGTTACTATCATTGTTTATACCGCCAAATCAAAATCACTGATGTACAAAGTGTGAAGAATAAAGAAGTGATTCTAGTATTTTTATTTTAAGACCATATTGCTTAAGGACAAGCAACACTGAAGTGTGAGAATATTTGATAATGCTAAAAACGAACATATATTTCATAGCATTATCCCTCAAGAAATACAATCTTTTAGTTGCAATTGTTCTATTTACAAGTGATATTCGTTTAAATAATAAAAGGTGAAGACAAAAGACAGATTCGATGAATTGAAGACGCAAACGATCAAAAAGCTCAAAAGTACAAAGTACAATCCAAGAGGTTCAAATTATTAATAAAGAAACGTTTAAAAGTTACAAGAGTACAAGCCGCAAAACGCAAAATACAAGATATTAAATTGTACGAAAGGACGTTCGAAAATCCAGAACCGGGACCAGAGTCAACTCTCAACGCTCGACGCAACGGACTAAAAATTACAAGTCAACTATGCACATGAATATAATATAATATATAATTAATTCTTAAAATTATATATATATATATATATATATATATATATATATATATATATTAAAAACATCGGCAAACTAGAAAACAAGAACATGTGAGCTGATCCAGCTGGCCATGCGATCGCATGGCCAGGATGCCCATATTTCATGCGATCGCATGAGCCTAAAAGGCTGGCCACATCTATAAATTTCGCAGTTTTTAGTCGAATGTTACACACCTTTTTCTCTCTATCTCTCACGTAATATATATATATATATAAATATTATAATTTTAATTTTAATTTTAATTTAATAATAATAAGAGTATGTTAGCGAATGTTGTAAGTGTGTAAGTCGAAATTCTCTCCGTGTAACGCTAACCTATTATTAATCATTGTAAGTTATGTTCAACCTTTTTAAATTAATGTCTCGTAGCTAAGTTATTATTATGCTTATTTAAGCCGAAGTAATCGTGATGTTGGGCTAAAATAATAAAGACGGGGTAATTGGATTTTGTACCATAATTGGGGTTTGGACAAAAGAACGACACTTGTGGAAATTAGACTATGGGCTATTAATGGGCTTTATATTTGTTTAATTGAATGATAATTCGTTAATTTAATATAAAGATTTATAATTGGACGTACCTATAAATAACCATATACACTCGATCGGACACGATGGACGGGATATTTATAAGTACTAATAATCGTTCATTTAACCGGACACGGGAATGGATTAATAGTCAATGGACTTATTAAAATAGGGGTGAATTATATACAAGGAAAATTGGTGTAATTATAGTTTAAGTCCCCAATTAGTTGGAATATTTGACTTCGGATATAAGGATAATTTGACGAGGACACTCGCACTTTATATTTATGACTGATGGACTGTTATGGACAAAAACCAGATGGACATATTGAATAATTCAGGTCAAAGGACAATTATCTCATGGTAATAAACTAAAATCAATGCGTCGAACATCATGATTACGGAAGTTTAAATAAGCATAATTCCTTTATTTCATATTTCATCGCACTTTTATTTACTGTCATTTTATTTAATTGCACTTTTAATTATCGTACTTTTTAATTATCGCAATTTTATTTATTGTCATTTTATTTATCGCATTTTAATTTATCGCACTTTAATTATTGTCATTTACTTTACGCTTTAAATTAAGTTATATTTATTTTTAATATTTTACATTAGGTTTTAACTGCGACTTAAGTTTTAAAATTGACAAACCGGTCATTAAAAGGTAAAAACCCCATTTTATAATAATAGTAATACTACTTATATATATATTTATATATTTACAAATATAGTTTTAAAAATATAGCGTTAAACTTGGCTAGATCCCTGTGGAACGAACCGGACTTACTAAAAACTACACTACTGTACGATTAGGTACACTGCCTATAAGTGTTGTAGCAAGGTTTAGGTATATTCACTCTATAAATAAATAAATAACTTGTGTAAAATTGTATCGTATTTAATAGTATTTCCTAGTAAAAATTAATAGTATTTTGTACCCCTTCGCTTTAACATCATTACTCTATATACTAATTGACATATTTGCCTACTATTCACCGATAGCGATACTTTTTGCTCTTTAATGACTTGTACGTTGCGCAGAGGGAAAAGTTGTACCCAAAAGAAGTACTGCCCTATTCATCTACAGTAATTTTTTTTATTTTTTTTAAAAAAAATTTCCTCTCATTTTTCCCTACAAATTGTACTAAAGAACTGCATAAGGACGTTGGCGCATTTTTTTTAACTAATTTTCTTCAAAAAAACAAAACGATACACTTTTTTTCCCATTCTTTTTCTCTACAATTTTTTCTACACTTTCGCCAACAACGACTCCATCGTGTTGCCCAAAAATGTCTACAAAACGGCCCGACAACGCGCGCCCGCCAAACACTAGTTATTATTATTAGTATTATTATATTATTATTATTATCATTATTATTTTATGTTATTTTTATTTTTTAGAACGGTAAATACATTCACACATTTTTGTTTATGACGAGACTCGAACATATAACCTTGAGTTAAGAGACTCCTTGATACCGCTCTATCAGAAGTCCTATATTATTATGCCTAAAATCAAGTATTACTATTACTATTACCATATTAAGTATTAGACAAAATTTATAAATAGTATCAGGGGCATTTTCGTCTTTTCACCTCTCTTTTTCCCTTTCTTTTAAATAACACCACAAACGCCCCCCCCCCACACTTTGTTCAAAATTAAAAATCGGCCCCCAAAACAAGGGGTTAAAGTGTCAAATCAAAATTTTCATAAAATATCTTAAATAAACTCCACTCAAATATTCAACATGTCATCTTCTCGCTCGCAACGAGTTAAATTTTTCCGAAACCATCGTTAAACTCGAAATAATTTTACGAACACAATGTCACTAACTATACGCAAAATGAACACTTTTTAAAAAACGCTAAATATTTAGGGTACTTTTCATATACGTTGATTTTTTACTCGCATGCTCCGTAACTAATAAAACGATCCGTCCTAATCCATAAGGACGAATACAATAACATATGATTACATTGCGAGATATTTGACCTCTATATGATACATTTTGCAAACATTGCATTCGTTTTAAAAAACAAACTTTCATTACATCGAAAGTTAACAGATATGCATACCATTTCATAATATCCAAACTGTAAATGACCTAATCTGTCATTTACTTAATAATAATCTTTATTAAATTCAATGAATTGAATGCAACGTCTTTTGAAATATGTCATGAATGACTCCAAGTAATATCTTTAAAATGAGCAAATGCACAGCGGAAGATTTCCTTAATACCTGAGAATAAACATGCTTTAAAGTGTCAACCAACGGGTTGGTGAGTTCATTAGTTTATCGTAATCAATAATTTCTATAATTTTAATAGACCACAAGATTTCCTTTATTCAATAATCATACACTCGCAAGTATTTAAAAATCATTCATATGGATTGAACACCTGCTAACCGACATTAACATCATGCATATAGAATATCCCCAAAACAGAAATCCATCTGTATAATATAAACTCGAAGTACTAAAGCATATCATTTTCCAGTATGGGGGGAGTTAGTGCCCGTAGATCTACCTTTAGGATTCGCGTCAATTAGGGTGTCTGTTCCCTAATTCTTAGGTTACCAAGCTAAAAGGGGCGATATTCGATTTCGATAATCCAACCATAGAATGTAGTTTCGATTACTTGTGTCTATTTCGTAAAGCATTTATAAAAGTAGCGCATGTATTCTCAGTCCCAAAAATATATATTGCAAAAGCATTTAAAAAGGGAGCAAATGAAACTCACAATACTGTATTTCGTAGCAATTGTGCATATGATGGCACTGACAAGTATAGGGTTGGCCTCGAATTCACGAACGTATCAATATTTAGATTCAATATTGCAGGAAAGTACGTAGACGCAACGGACGGAGATGATAAATACTAGATTGACCTTACAAGCATGCCCTCGAACATTACCCATAACCTCCATAGTTATACCCATAATTTTCTTAGCCCTATCCCACTCGAAAAACCCGTCTTGAAATAATTCGCTCATGACCTTGTCGTAATATTTTATGTATAAATAATAATATTAATACTACACTAATTAAGATTAATAATAATAATAATAATAATAATAATAATAATAATAATAATAATAATAATAATAATAATAATAATAATAATAATAATAATATGTAATATATATGTGTGTGTAAAGAGGTCGAGGGATAGATAGATTAAACTGGTACCAGATTGCTCGTTTTATAGATGTGGTGTGATGACCCGGGAATTTCTGACCAAATTTAAACTTAATCTTTATATGGTTTCGACATGATAAGCAAAGTCTATTTAATTGAATTTCAAAATCTTTGAACTGTTTACATGGATACATTTAAACCTTTGACCATCCTCGACGATTCACGAACGATTGGGTGTAAATAAATATGTAATTATATATATATATATATATACATAAATTCTATACATAAGCAGTATTACATATATATATATATATATATATATATATATATATATATATATATATATATATATATATTATAAATATTAAAGAGTCAATAAGTTATATAATTGATAGTAATATATTTGTAATATTAATATTACTACCATTAATTTCACTATTATTATCAATATTTGTATCATTAATATTATTATATAATGTATATATGAAATTTGATATGTACAAATATTATTATTAATATTAGTATTATAATCATTATTAATTCTATTGTTATCATTATTATCTGTTTCATTAATATTAGATATTAAAAATTATATAATTAATGTTATTATGATTAATATTATTTATATACTTATTATTAGTATCAATATTATTAATAATTAATGTATACATTTATTTATATAAATTATAATCAGATACACATGTATACACATACAAAATACAATGTATATATATTCAAAGATATATACAGATATATATCTATATAAACACCGTATATACATATTAAATACAGTCCAATGCATATTCTGCTAGCCATCACCATCGTTGTAAATTATTTTCTTCTTCTTCTGTTCTTAATTGGTACTCTTATCTCTAATCTGAATTACACAACGAAATCAACTCTGTATCCAAACAAAATCAGTTGAGAGTCTCCATCTGCTTTCCATATTTTTATTTTCGTCTTCCTGGAATGATTCCATCTGTCGATCTTTACTACTATCTCTATTTCATCTATTATGTATAAACACATAAGAATATAATCAAACTAACTCTGACATTCTTTCACAAACACCAATCCATTTGAACTTGATACAACATGCTGCTATATATTGTTTCCATGTTATTCTTGTTCGATTACTACATCAACGAAACTCAATTACAAACCCATCGTCATTATCAACTACAAACCACCTGCACACATGGAATCATATTTTTCTCTATATATATATAAATACATACACATACATACTAGATATAAATATTTACATACCTTCTTGTTTTCCTTCTTGATGAACTTCCATTGCCACCATCATGCTTATCCATTTTACTGCTGCTGTTTTTGATTGAACAAAGAATCACCAACATCCGTTGCTGCAATCCTTCTTGTTTCTTTCCTACTTTGAACACTACGATCATCTCTCTCTCTCTCTACAAATTCTTTTCGATAACCATGAATATTGCTGCAAGTGTTCTCTGTTTCAATACCACGAATTCTCATAACAACCATAACAACCATCGAACCTTGCTGCCACACTTTACAGTCCAACTCGCCACTTTTCTCTTCTCTCTCTCTCTCCTCTTTTCATCGTAAACCCTACCTGCAACTATTTCCCATTTCTAAATCGAGAGTAACTGCAAAAATTATTTGTTTCAGTTCATACGAACAGAAAGATCATGATGGTTATGATAATTAGGATTTCTATTGCTATATTACAGCTGTATTTGTCCAGTTTAAAGCCAAACAAAAACCAAACAACTAACCCCACTCAACTAATAAAGAAAAAGGAAATCGATTCTTTTTATAATTGTGGTGCTCCCCACCTGATTGACCAGCGAACCATTTTGCTTCCACTTGTTCGCTGATAATAATAAAAATAAATAAATAAATAAATAAATAAATAAATAAATAAAGGGAATCGACCTTGCTGTGTGGCTGCTGCAAACCGCTATTTCCTATCATGGTTTTTTTTTTTCGAAGCCTTATTTTGATATATGGGCAGTTATGATGGATGTGCCATTTTAATTTATGGATTTCAAATGAAGATTAGGTCTTGTTTGTAAATTGGGCCAAGCAGTTGAACTTATGTAGGAGATTAATGAAAACGGGATATATATGATAGGGTGTAATAGAAATCAGAAAAGAAAGGGCACGGCTTGATGGTTTGAGGGAGTTTTGGGTGAACGAGAGGTCGCGGGTTCGAACACGGGGGCGAGCAGTTATTTTTCTTAAAGCCTTTTAAGGTAGCTTTTTTATTATTATTATTATTATTATTATTATTATTATTATTATTATTATTATTATTATTATTATTGTGTTAAGTTATAAATTTATGATGATAAAATAATTGGAGAAGAACATAGTTAATGACAATTATGAATTAAAAGTAATAACCATTATATTATGGTTTTGACTTAAACATGGAAATATATGTATAAATGATAAGTATTATGATAAGATAACTCGAAGATGTAAATTAAGATGATATATATAGTTATATGAAAGAATCACATGAAAACATATATATTTAGACTTATATATATATATATATATATATATATATATATATATATATATATATATATATATATATATATATATATATATATGTATATGTATATATATATATGTATATATATATATGTATATATATATATATGTGTGTGTATATATATATATATATATGTGTGTATATATATATATGTGTGTATATATATATATGTGTGTATATATATATATGTGTATGTATATATATATATATATATATATATATATATATATTACATAAAGGATTAAAATTTAACATAAATATTAATGAGGACTTAATTAATGATTACTATTTATAATACTCAATAACTTTAAAATGAAAATGTTAGTTATATAGGAATCGTATATATATTAAAAGTACATATAATATTATCATTAGTATTATAAGTATTACGAGAAATATAAATCTTATCAATTTAGTATTTATATCATTATTAGGAGTATGATTAATATTATTATTATTATGAAAAATAATACGATTTATTTTCATAAATATTAGTATTATTATCATTTTATAAGTATTGGAGTTATTATTATTAACATAAGTATTATTAATAAGATTATTATTATTAGTATTATCAACATTAAAAATTATTATAATTATAATCAAATACAACTTTTATTCACTATTATTACTATTACTATTATATATTACCATGTATACAAAAATATTCTTAAAAGTAACATTACATATAAGTATGCATTAATTATATTAACAATCTTTATATAAATGCCCATATATAACAAATTAGGTATATTTTAAAACTATATAAATAATAATCATTTTAAATATATATACAAATCAAATATCTAGTATATAAAGTTATAATATATGAAATTATTCGATTACGATTAGATGCATTAATGAATATACAAATGATATAGGTTCGTGAATTTGAGGCCAACCCTGCATTGTTCAGTTGTTCAATATCGTCATGTGTATTTTTACTACAAAATACAGTATAGTGAGTTTCATTTGCTCCCTTTTTAAATGCTTTTACAATATATATTTTTGGGACTGAGAATACATGTGTAGTGACCCGAACTTTTCCATGTTTATATATATTAATTGAGATTGATGTTTACATGATTAAATGTTTCCAACATGTTAAGCAATCAAACTTGTTAAGACTTGATTAATTGAAATAGGTTTCATATAGACAATTGACCACCCAAGTTGACCGGTGATTCACGAACGTTAAAACTTGTAAAAAAACTATATGATGACATATATATGGTTATATATATAGTTAACATGATATTATGATAAGTAAACATATCATTAATTATATTAACAATGAACTACATATGTAAAAACAAGACTACTAACTTAATGATTTTGAAACGAGACATATATGTAACGTTTATCGTTGTAACGACATTTAATGTATATATATCATATTAAGAGATATTCGTACATCATAATATCATGATAATATAATAATTTAAAATCTCTTTTGTTATTATAAACATTGGGTTAACAACATTTAACAAGATCGTTAACCTAAAGGTTTCAAAGCAACACTTACATGTAACGACTAACGATGACTTAACGACTCAGTTAAAATGTATATACATGTAGTGTTTTAATATGTATTTATACACTTTTGAAAGACTTCAATACACTTATCAAAATACTTCTACTTAACAAAAATGCTTACAATTACATTCTCGTTCAGTTTCATCAACAATTCTACTCGTATGCACCCGTATTCGTACTCGTACAATACACAGCTTTTAGATGTATGTACTATTGGTATATACACTCCAATGATCAGCTCTTAGCAGCCCATGTGAGTCACCTAACACATGTGGGAACCATCATTTGGCAACTAGCATGAAATATCTCATAAGATTACAAAAATATGAGTAATCATTCATGACTTATTTACATGAAAACAAAATTACATATCCTTTATATCTAATCCATACACCAACGACCAAAAACACCTACAAACACTTTCATTCTTCAATTTTCTTCATCTAATTGAACTCTCTCAAGTTCTATCTTCAAGTTCTAAGTGTTCTTCATAAATTCCAAAAGTTCTAGTTTCATAAAATCAAGAATACTTTCAAGTTTGCTAGCTCACTTCCAATCTTGTAAGGTGATCATCCAACCTCAAGAAATCTTTGTTTCTTACAGTAGGTTATCATTCTAATACAAGGTAATAATCATATTCAAACTTTGGTTCAATTTCTATAACTATAACAATCTTATTTCAAGTGATGATCTTACTTGAACTTGTTTTCGTGTCATGATATTGCTTCAAGAACTTTGAGCCATCCAAGGATCCATTGAAGCTAGATCCATTTTTCTCTTTTCCAGTAGGTTCATCCAAGGAACTTAAGGTAGTAATGATGTTCATAACATCATTCGATTCATACATATAAAGCTATCTTATTCGAAGGTTTAAACTTGTAATCACTAGAACATAGTTTAGTTAATTCTAAACTTGTTCGCAAACAAAAGTTAATCCTTCTAACTTGACTTTTAAAATCAACTAAACACATGTTCTATATCTATATGATATGCTAACTTAATGATTTAAAACCTGGAAACACGAAAAACACCGTAAAACCGGATTTACGCCGTCGTAGTAACACCGCGGGCTGTTTTGGGTTAGTTAATTAAAAACTATGATAAACTTTGATTTAAAAGTTGTTATTCTGAGAAAATGATTTTTATTATGAACATGAAACTATATCCAAAAATTATGGTTAAACTCAAAGTGGAAGTATGTTTTCTAAAATGGTCATCTAGACGTCGTTCTTTCGACTGAAATGACTACCTTTACAAAAACGACTTGTAACTTATTTTTCCGACTAGAAACCTATACTTTTTTAGTTTAGATTCATAAAATAGAGTTCAATATGAAACCATAGCAATTTGATTCACTCAAAACGGATTTAAAATGAAGAAGTTATGGGTAAAACAAGATTGGATAATTTTTCTCATTTTAGCTACGTGAAAATTGGTAACAAATCTATTCCAACCATAACTTAATCAACTTGTATTATATATTATGTAATCTTGAGATACCATAGACACGTATACAATGTTTCGACCTATCATGTCGACACATCTATATATATTTCGGAACAACCATAGACACTCTATATGTGAATGTTGGAGTTAGCTATACAGGGTTGAGGTTGATTCCAAAATATATATAGTTTGAGTTGTGATCAATACTGAGATACGTATACACTGGGTCGTGGATTGATTCAAGATAATATTTATCGATTTATTTCTGTACATCTAACTGTGGACAACTAGTTGTAGGTTACTAACGAGGACAGCTGACTTAATAAACTTAAAACATCAAAATATATTAAAAGTGTTGTAAATATATTTTGAACATACTTTGATATATATGTATATATTGTTATAGGTTCGTGAATCAACCAGTGGCCAAGTCTTACTTCCCGACGAAGTAAAAATCTGTGAAAGTGAGTTATAGTCCCACTTTTAAAATCTAATATTTTTGGGATGAGAATACATGCAGGTTTTATAAATGATTTACAAAATAGACACAAGTACGTGAAACTACATTCTATGGTTGAATTATCGAAATCGAATATGCCCCTTTTTATTAAGTCTGGTAATCTAAGAATTAGGGAACAGACACCCTAATTGACGCGAATCCTAAAGATAGATCTATTGGGCCTAACAAACCCCATCCAAAGTACCGGATGCTTTAGTACTTCGAAATTTATATCATATCCGAAGGGTGTCCCGGAATGATGGGGATATTCTTATATATGCATCTTGTTATTGTCGGTTACCAGGTGTTCACCATATGAATGATTTTTATCTCTATGTATGGGATGTGTATTGAAATATGAAATCTTGTGGTCTATTATTATGATTTGGTATATATAGGTTAAACCTATAACTCACCAACATTTTTGTTGACGTTTTAAGCATGTTTATTCTCAGGTGATTATTAAGAGCTTCCGCTGTCGCATACTTAAATAAGGACAAGATTTGGAGTCCATGCTTGTATGATATTGTGTAAAAACTGCATTCAAGAAACTTATTTTGTTGTAACATATTTGTATTGTAAACCATTATGTAATGGTCGTGTGTAAACAGGATATATTAGATTATCATTATTTGAGAATCTACGTAAAGCTTTTTAAACCTTTATTGATGAAATAAAGGTTATGGTTTGTTTTAAAATGAATGCAGTCTTTGAAAAACGTCTCATATAGAGGTCAAAACCTCGCAACGAAATCAATTAATATGGAACGTTTTTAATCAATAAGAACGGGACATTTCAGTTGGTATCCGAGCGTTGGTCTTAGAGAACCAGAAAATTTGCATTAGTGTGTCTTATCGAGTTTGTTAGGATGCATTAGTGAGTCTGGACTTCGACCGTGTTTTCTTTAAAAATGATTGCTTAACATTTTTGTTGGAAACTATATATTTTTAACATATGAATATTATGTGATATATTAATCTCTTAACGTGTTTGATATTATGTGATAGATGTCTACCTCTAGAACAAGTCCCATTGACTCACCTAATAATAATGAAGAGTCAAATGTAAATTGGAATGATTTGTGGACTGATTCACAAGTTCCCGAAGAGGAACCGGAAGAAGAGTCGGAACCGGAAGAAGAATCGGAACCGGAAGAAGAATCGGAACCGGATGAAGAAATAGAACCGGTGGGGGAAATAATAAAACGGTTAAGTAAAAGAAAATCCTCAACCAACCGACCAAGGTTAATTATGGTCAATGGTGTTTCCGCTAAGGAAGCAAAATATTGGGAGGATTACCAATTCTCCGATGAATCGGATTCCGACGAGAATTCCGATGATGTTATAGAAATTACCCCAACTGAATTTAAAAAGGCAAAAGAAAATAATAAGGGAAAGGGCATAAAAATAGAGAAATCTAATTCCAACCCCGATGAACTTTATATGTATCGTCAACCCCCGAAGTCCTTAAGTTGTAACAATGACCCGGGAACCTCTAAACCACCAGGTTTTTCTAAACCAATGTGGAAAATAACGGCTCGTATTAGGGGAACATCATATATCCCTAGAAACTTGGGAAAACGAACCAAAACCAAAGAAGAAGAAACAAGCGAGTCGGAATAAGATAGTTGTATTCGTGTGGTGTAATATATGTAATATAGTGTGCTTATGCTTTATGATATATGTAAAAATTGCTTGTATTAATAAGTATTTTTTTATGAATCTAACTCTTGTCTATTTTACAGTATAAAAACACAAAATGGATAGACAACCCAATATTTTAAGAGACCTACCCGGAGACATGATTGATGAAATCTTGTCTAGAGTCGGTCAGAATTCCTCGGCACAACTATTTAAGGCGAGATCAGTTTGTAAGACATTCGAAGAACGTTCCAAGAATGATTTGGTTTATAAAAGGCTTTCGTTTGAAAGATGGGGGATATCACATTGGGAAACCCATAAGTTACGATGTGTTTACTTTGACGCATATATTGCGGGGAACCCAAATGCTATTTTACGCAACGGGTTAAGAAATTATTTTGACTCAATATATCCGAATATTGGACTTCGTGATTTAGAAAAAGCGGCTAACATGCAACATAAAGAAGCATGTTATGCTTACGGATTAGTAATGTTCGCTTCTCACCAAAGTGAGAACAAGAACATCGGGCTACAACTATTAAACAAAACGTTTCCACAAGTGACGGAGTCGGTAATTGGGGTAAGAAATGAGGTTTTTAGGTTATTACGAGACTGTTGGTCATTACGTAACCCTCGTCCCTTTGATGACGTTACAACACGCTGTCTTATCAATGGCCATAACGGTTATGTTGCACAAGACCAAGGATGGGAAGTAGTCCTAGTAAAACCAGAATGCATGACTTGTTTCTGGACGTATGAATTACGTGTATTTATTGCCTTTGCTGAACGACTTGTGTACTAGCTAGAATTGTCTTCACAACTATCTTGTATCAAAGTTATTGTGTGCTATATTTCATGCTTTATGTAAAATAAGCGGTATTGTAAGTTTGTAAAATATTGTATAAAAGTTTGAACGCGAAATATTATTATAATCAGTTTTTCATATAGAATTGTAGTAGTTGAATTGTATATTAGCTACTAAGTATGAACTTAACGGGTAGGTACTACCCGAATTTAAACTTATAAAACGCTAATATGAAGAAAAAGCTTTTATAAATGAGTTCATATTATGCTACGAAATACTATTAACTACTCTTAATATTCTGTATGATTAACTTGTTCCATTTAACTATTTTGAAGGAAATGGCACCGACTACTCGACACACCGTGAATATGAATGAAGAGGAATTCCGTACTTTTCTAGCTTCAAACATAGCCGCAGTACAGGCTGCGCTACATACCAACAATAACCTTGGATCTAGCAGTACAGGAAATCGTGTAGGATGCACCTACAAAGAATTCACTGCCTGCAAACCTTTGGAATTTGATGGAACCGAAGGACCGATCGGATTGAAACGGTGGACCGAGAAGGTTGAATCGGTGTTTGCCATAAGTAAGTGTACTGAAGAGGACAAAGTGAAGTACGCTACGCATACCTTCACAGGTTCTGCGTTAACATGGTGGAATACCTATCTAGAGCAAGTGGGACAAGATGATGCGTACGCACTACCGTGGTCAGCATTCAAGCACTTGATGAATGAGAAGTACCGTCCCAGAACCGAGGTCAATAAGCTCAAGACAGAACTTAGAGGGTTACGAACCCAAGGCTTTGATATTACCACGTACGAAAGACGATTCACAGAATTGTGCCTATTGTGTCCGGGAGCGTTCGAAGATGAGGAAGAGAAGATCGACGCGTTTGTGAAAGGATTACCGGAAAGAATCCAAGAAGATATAAGTTCACACGAGCCCGCCTCCATACAACAGGCATGTAGAATGGCTCACAAACTAGTGAACCAGATTGAAGAAAGAATTAAAGAACAGACTGCTGAAGAGGCCAATGTGAAGCAAGTCAAAAGAAAGTGGGAGGAAAACGGTGATAAGAATCGCCAATACAGCAACAACAGCAATTACAACAATAATCGCAACATCAATCGCAACTACAACAAACGGCCCAACAACAACAACAACAACAACAGCAACCACAACAATCATCTTAACAACAATAATAACCGCAACAACAACAACAATCAGAAGCAGCTATGCCAAAGGTGTGAAAAGTATCACTCGGGGTTCTGCACCAAATTTTGCAACAAGTGTAAAAGAAATGGTCATAGCGCGGCGAAGTGTGATGTCTACGGACCAGGGGTTAACAGAACGAAAGGAACAAATGGTGTCGGAACAAGTAATGGCGGAGCAAGTAGTGTCGGAGCAAGTTATGCCAATGTAGTTTGTTATAAATGTGGAAAACCGGGCCACATTATTAGAAATTGCCCGAACCAGGAGAACACGAATGGACAAGGCCGCGGAAGAGTTTTCAATATTAATGCGGCAGAGGCACAGGAAGACCCGGAGCTTGTTACGGGTACGTTTCTTATTGACAATAAATCTGCTTACGTTTTATTTGATTCGGGTGCGGATAGAAGCTATATGAGTAGAGATTTTTGTGCTAAATTAAGTTGTCCATTGACGCCTTTGGATAGTAAATTTTTACTCGAATTAGCAAATGGTAAATTAATTTCAGCAGATAATATATGTCGGAATCGAGAAATTAAACTGGTTAGCGAAACATTTAAGATTGATTTGATACCAGTAGAGTTAGGGAGTTTTGATGTGATAATCGGTATGGACTGGTTGAAAGAAGTGAAAGCAGAGATCGTTTGTTACAAAAATGCAATTCGCATTATACGAGAAAAAGGAAAACCCTTAATGGTGTACGGAGAAAAGGGCAACACGAAGCTACATCTTATTAGTAATTTGAAGGCACAAAAACTAATAAGAAAAGGTTGCTATGCTGTTCTAGCACACGTCGAGAAAGTACAAACTGAAGAAAAGAGCATCAATGATGTTCCCATTGCAAAAGAATTTCCCGATGTATTTCCGAAAGAATTACCGGGATTACCCCCACATCGATCCGTTGAATTTCAAATAGATCTTGTACCAGGAGCTGCACCAATAGCTCGTGCTCCTTACAGACTCGCACCCAGTGAGATGAAAGAACTGCAAAGCCAATTACAAGAACTTTTAGAGCGTGGTTTCATTCGACCAAGCACATCACCGTGGGGAGCTCCTGTTTTGTTTGTCAAGAAGAAAGATGGTACATTCAGGTTGTGTATCGACTACCGAGAGTTGAACAAACTTACCATCAAGAACCGCTACCCACTACCGAGAATCGACGACTTATTTGATCAACTACAAGGCTCGTCTGTTTATTCAAAGATTGACTTACGTTCCGGGTATCATCAAATGCGGGTGAAAGAAGATGATATTCCAAAGACTGCTTTCAGAACACGTTACGGTCATTACGAGTTTATGGTCATGCCGTTTGGTTTAACTAATGCACCAGCTGTGTTCATGGACCTTATGAACCGAGTGTGTGGACCATACCTTGACAAGTTTGTCATTGTTTTCATTGATGACATACTTATTTACTCAAAGAATGACCAAGAACACGGTGAACATTTGAGAAAGGTGTTAGAAGTATTGAGGAAGGAAGAATTGTACGCTAAGTTTTCAAAGTGTGCATTTTGGTTGGAAGAAGTTCAATTCCTCGGTCACATAGTGAACAAAGAAGGTATTAAGGTGGATCCGGCAAAGATAGAAACTGTTGAAAAGTGGGAAACCCCGAAAACTCCGAAACACATACGCCAGTTTTTAGGACTAGCTGGTTACTACAGAAGGTTCATCCAAGACTTTTCCAGAATAGCAAAACCCTTGACTGCATTAACGCATAAAGGGAAGAAATTTGAATGGAATGATGAACAAGAGAAAGCGTTTCAGTTATTGAAGAAAAAGCTAACTACGGCACCTATATTGTCATTGCCTGAAGGGAATGATGATTTTGTGATTTATTGTGACGCATCAAAGCAAGGTCTCGGTTGTGTATTAATGCAACGAACGAAGGTGATTGCTTATGCGTCTAGACAATTGAAGATTCACGAACAAAATTATACGACGCATGATTTGGAATTAGGCGCGGTTGTTTTTGCATTAAAGACTTGGAGGCACTACTTATATGGGGTCAAAAGTATTATATATACCGACCACAAAAGTCTTCAACACATATTTAATCAGAAACAACTGAATATGAGGCAGCGTAGGTGGATTGAATTATTGAATGATTACGACTTTGAGATTCGTTACCACCCGGGAAAGGCAAATGTGGTAGCCGATGCCTTGAGCAGGAAGGACAGAGAACCCATTCGAGTAAAATCTATGAATATAATGATTCATAATAACCTTACTACTCAAATAAAGGAGGCGCAACAAGGAGTTTTAAAAGAAGGAAATTTAAAGGATGAAATACCCAAAGGATCGGAGAAGCATCTTAATATTCGGGAAGACGGAACCCGGTATAGGGCTGAAAGGATTTGGGTACCAAGATTTGGAGATATGAGAGAAATGGTACTTAGAGAAGCTCATAAAACCAGATACTCAATACATCCTGGAACGGGGAAGATGTACAAGGATCTCAAGAAACATTTTTGGTGGCCGGGTATGAAAGTCGATGTTGCTAAATATGTAGGAGAATGTTTGACGTGTTCTAAGGTCAAAGCTGAGCATCAGAAACCATCAGGTCTACTTCAACAACCCGAAATTCCAGAATGGAAATGGGAAAACATTACCATGGATTTCATCACTAAATTGCCAAGGACTGCAAGTGGTTTTGATACTATTTGGGTAATAGTTGATCGTCTCACCAAATCAGCACACTTTCTGCCAATAAGAGAAGATGACAAGATGGAGAAGTTAGCACGACTGTATTTGAAGGAAGTCGTCTCCAGACATGGAATACCAATCTCTATTATCTCTGATAGGGATGGCAGATTTATTTCAAGATTCTGTCAGACATTACAGCAAGCATTAGGAACTCGTCTAGACATGAGTACTGCCTATCATCCACAAACTGATGGGCAGAGCGAAAGGACGATACAAACGCTTGAAGACATGCTACGAGCATGTGTTATTGATTTCGGAAACAGTTGGGATCGACATCTACCGTTAGCAGAATTTTCCTACAACAACAGCTACCATTCAAGCATTGAGATGGCGCCGTTTGAAGCACTTTATGGTAGAAAGTGCAGGTCTCCGATTTGTTGGAGTGAAGTGGGGGATAGACAGATTACGGGTCCGGAGATTATACAAGAAACTACCGAGAAGATCATCCAAATTCAACAACGGTTGAAAACTGCCCAAAGTCGACAAAAGAGCTACGCTGACATTAAAAGAAAAGATATAGAATTTGAAATTGGAGAGATGGTCATGCTTAAAGTTGCACCTTGGAAAGGCGTTGTTCGATTTGGTAAACGAGGGAAATTAAATCCAAGGTATATTGGACCATTCAAGATTATTGATCGTGTCGGACCAGTAGCTTACCGACTAGAGTTACCTCAACAACTCGCGGCTGTACATAACACTTTCCACGTCTCGAATTTGAAGAAATGTTTTGCTAAAGAAGATCTCACTATTCCGTTAGATGAAATCCAAATCAATGAAAAACTCCAATTCATCGAAGAACCCGTCGAAATAATGGATCGTGAGGTTAAAAGACTTAAGCAAAACAAGATACCAATTGTTAAGGTTCGATGGAATGCTCGTAGAGGACCCGAGTTCACCTGGGAGCGTGAAGATCAGATGAAGAAGAAATACCCGCATCTATTTCCAGAAGATTCGTCAACACCTTCAACAGCTTAAAATTTCGGGACGAAATTTATTTAACGGGTAGGTACTGTAGTGACCCGAACTTTTCCATGTTTATATATATTAATTGAGATTGATGTTTACATGATTAAATGTTTCCAACATGTTAAGCAATCAAACTTGTTAAGACTTGATTAATTGAAATAGGTTTCATATAGACAATTGACCACCCAAGTTGACCGGTGATTCACGAACGTTAAAACTTGTAAAAAAACTATATGATGACATATATATGGTTATATATATAGTTAACATGATATTATGATAAGTAAACATATCATTAATTATATTAACAATGAACTACATATGTAAAAACAAGACTACTAACTTAATGATTTTGAAACGAGACATATATGTAACGTTTATCGTTGTAACGACATTTAATGTATATATATCATATTAAGAGATATTCGTACATCATAATATCATGATAATATAATAATTTAAAATCTCTTTTGTTATTATAAACATTGGGTTAACAACATTTAACAAGATCGTTAACCTAAAGGTTTCAAAGCAACACTTACATGTAACGACTAACGATGACTTAACGACTCAGTTAAAATGTATATACATGTAGTGTTTTAATATGTATTTATACACTTTTGAAAGACTTCAATACACTTATCAAAATACTTCTACTTAACAAAAATGCTTACAATTACATTCTCGTTCAGTTTCATCAACAATTCTACTCGTATGCACCCGTATTCGTACTCGTACAATACACAGCTTTTAGATGTATGTACTATTGGTATATACACTCCAATGATCAGCTCTTAGCAGCCCATGTGAGTCACCTAACACATGTGGGAACCATCATTTGGCAACTAGCATGAAATATCTCATAAGATTACAAAAATATGAGTAATCATTCATGACTTATTTACATGAAAACAAAATTACATAT